>NW_018734415.1:0-24835 GCF_002204515.2 Aedes aegypti
GACATTGTGTGCATGAGAGATAAATTGGGGATGGCACTAGAATGAGGATCCCGGTTTGCCTCGCATTTAGCGATGATTGAATAATGCCGTTGTCGTCGTCGTCGCTAACCACATGCATGACAAAGCGATCAGTATAAACTTGTCGATTTGAAAGGTATAACTTATTAGCAACAGCTTCGTTGATGATTTGATTTGGTAAGAAATTGTCGATCGAAACCAAATAATCGCACAGAGAAGACTGCAAAAATGCTACCGCCGCCCGACGGGAACCTATGTAAAACTTTGTTTGCCATTTCACTCCGTTGGAAAACTAATCATCCGAAATTTCAATTGGCAATTAAATAAATAAATTAATTAATAATAATATGTGAAATATCTCTAGCCGTAACTCTTTTACGTGGAATGCATTGTTGTGGCTCTGAAAAGGGCCGTTTTGCTTGTGTCCCAATTCAATTTAAACTCGTTCGTCACGGATACGACGAGCCAGCTAGAAGGCTTTCGGCATGATGGTCACACGCTTGGCGTGGATCGCGCACATGTTGGTAGCCTCAAAGATAGGCCTAGCTCGCTTCCTGCAGGGCCATGACGGCCAAGCTCTGTAATCGCAGATCGGTCTTGAAGTCCTGAGCGATTTCACGGACCAGGCGCTGGAAAAACAATTTGTGGATCAGCAGCTCCGTCGAATTTCTGGTAGCGACGGATCTCGCGCAAAGAGACCGTTTCTGGTTGATTAGCGATACGGCTTCTTTGACTCCTCCGGTGGCTGAGGCGCTCTAGCGAGAGACTTTCGTGGGGCCGCTTCCACCAGTGGACTTACGGGCAGTCCTGCTTGGTAGAGCCATCGTCGTAGTGTTCTCTGGACGGATTGAAACTAATGAATGATTGAATGTGCGCGGCTGCCGGTCCCTTTTATGACCTTCTCTTGCGAGCGAGCGAGACGAACAGTGAACAGCGGGCGAGCAAGAAGAATTCATCCATTGCGTACCGCATAAAACGAGCCGAGCCGGCGGCCAAGCATCAGTTTTGTTACAATCGTTGCCGAAGATAGACCGGACTCGGAAAAGGAAGCGGCCAAGCGTCATCGCAAGGTTTTGCGTGACAACATCAATTGCATCATCACCAAACCACAGCCGTCTGGCTCGTCGTGGTGACGTCAAGCGTACCTTCGGTCTCATCTACGAGAAAACCCGCGGTGTGCTGAAGTCATCCAGAATTCTGTCGGCTACGCTCTGAAGTGGCAGGGCCGTACGCTGTACAGATTTTGAGGTTAAATCACCTCCATCACGAGACCAGAATTCAAAACTAGCAGTGAATCCATCAAACCTGAGCATGGAATGGCGATCGACGATATCCAAACCCAACCGTCCTTTTCAGGACGACAATTCAATTTTGAAAGAGTTTTGAAAATATTTCTACCATGAAGCGCAACAGTATTGGCAGTTCTCACAGCAACAGAACTGTCGGTGAACTAAAATAATAGTTACTCGATTCCCACAGTTCAATCGGCCCTTTTCAGGGCTAACAAATGTGTACTAAAGAGTTATTTGTGTTATATTTGCTAATGTGTTTACCACATTCTTGCTATAATTCATCTCTCATTAGTTATGAATAATTGACAAAACGACAATTTGAGAATGTTTCCGAAGACGCTGCTGCAGTGCTGTCGGAATGCAATATATTTTCCATTGTTAAGGAATGATTCAAATATTTTGAATTAATTGCTCCAAATTAACAATGAATAAGTATACACTTAAAAATCAATTCTTCAATATAACGGACTAAGCTTCTGAATACATGTAAAGTGGTTATTTTGTATCAACACAAAATAATAACACAAATGTCTATAATAAATCAGAATTGACATGCAACAAATAGTGTGAAAGTTAATTGGATTTTTAACAGTAGAAATCTTACATAAGTTCGTGACGGTCCCAAGCCAGAAGAGGCTAACGATATCCAACGTCAACTTGGCGGTCGTATCTTGGAAACAACCTCTTACTTTTTTTATATCACCAGTTGTTATAAAACATGTACCGTTAGTAGTTAAAATAACAAAAATTCTAACAAAATTTGCACCAAATTAAACTAAAATATAACAAGGCCTGTTACAATTATATCAAAATTATTACAGAATGTGTTGCAAAAATATTACAAAATAACAAAATTATTGCAAACTATGTTACTGTTTATGACATCGGATGTTATTTGCAACAAACTTATAAATTCGATGTCAAAAACATAACAAATGTTGTTATAAATGTGTTACTAAACATATAACAAGTTGAGAACAAAGCCATCTTGATAACAAAATTTTATCAACTTCTGTTATTTTTAACTGCTGCTGATAGGAATTTGTTATAATTTTGTAATGTGGTTCTGGTCGGGAACGCGTAACGTTAACGGTTTCTGGAGATATTCGCGAACTCAAACTAGAAGCTAGAAGCTAGAAGCTAGAAGCTAGATATGGAAGATAGAAGATGAAGACAGAAGATGAAAGAAAGAGATTTTTATAGAAGTGCTGAGAGGATAAGGATGATAATCTTTCCACAATTCTCATAGAAACCCATCCGTGCCTCGCTAACCAGCCCTGCCGTAGGAAGAAGCGCGCAATCGAATATGCGCTTCAGCTGCTTCCTCCGAGGAAGAGGTGTCACTCCAGCTCGATCCAACTTGGCGCAGAACGTGCACCGGTGAAGCGACAAGTATGTGTTATAAAATTTATCAAAAATCACGTTTCATACCGAGAAATTTGAATATTACAGCAAAATGTATTCGACTTGAGCTATTGGAGCCAAGACAGTCCCATTCGCATCATAGGTTGCGACAGAGACAAGGTTCTCCCCGGCCCTTTTCAGTGTCGATTCTTCAAACGAATCCAAACGACAGTTTGATTTTATTCTGTTGGTACCGCAGAACGGGGTAACATTGATTGGTATAACTCTTTTTGAAAAATATCAAATTTATATATTGTGATGACGCATTTGAAAAAATGAATTGCAATTCTTAGCCAAATTGTTTTTGTCATGTATTTTTTTAGTTCAAGTTTAAATATTTTATGTATTTAAGAAATGATTTGCATAAGTATGATTGTTATTACCAAAAACAAAATCTATGACAAAATGTCGAAAAGGACAGAAGGTCAAAAGACAAAAGGTCGAAAAGACAAAAGGTCAAAGGACAAAAGGTCTAAGAAAAAATAGAAGGGACAAAAGGTTGAAAATATATTTCCAAAGAAGGAAAACAATTCCACCAAGCAAATCATATTCGACCTTTAGTCGTTTCGACCATTTTTCTTCGGACCTTTTGTTCTTTCGACCTCTTTTCTTTCGACCTAATGTCCCTAAACCCCAAAACACATACTCGAAATTGTTAATTGAACTTAAAGTGGAATCGTCGAAAATAATAACGTTGTCAAAATTTCAAATAATCGTTTAATTTAGTAAAAATAGTAAACTACTGTAAAGAATACAGAAAATTACTTGAACAGTACATGACTTGTTTGAGTTTGGCCTTAATATTTGGATTCAGAGGCCATGAATACAGCTGTATCGATATTTGAAATACTACCGAACATTCTTTTCATGGGAGATCAAAGATATTCCATATCAACCAAATTGTAAAATCATTTGGAACATATTTTTAAACTTGTTTTCTAATTTCCAGAAAACAAAATACACATTACAATCACGGTTTTGAGTGCCAGTACTTTACACAAAATTTGCAACATTTCCATTTTAGTATAAAGCTATTCGAATTCAAAATATTTTAAAAATATGTTCAAAGTTATCCTGAGTTACGGTTCTATTCCCGCTGACTTCTACCCAACGTCTCCAGAACCATCATTGGTGCATTCAAATCATGTCTCGCCGTAGTGACTTGCACAGTAGATACATATGAATTTAAAACTATGCTTGATTCATTCAATCTTAATCATATTTATATTCAATGTTGGGCTTGTTCTGTCGATCGTAGTTGTTGTCGTTGTCGTCGTCAGTCATGAACTGAGTCGTCGTTTTCGTTGTCACGGATTTTAGCTACTGCCGAAGGAAAGGTTTTTGCATTGTGCATAAATGGTGCCAATGGTGAATGCATTTGAAAATTTCAACACGTTTCCCAAAGCGATCTGACTACATGGCTGATCTGATACCGAAGGCAAACAACGGCTCTCAGGCAATAAGAACAACGGCAAACATAAAAAGGGACATGTTTGTTTTATGTTAATTAGTTTGATTTGCTTGCGGTGCTAGCCGACAACGACGCAGAATTTAATTTAAGATCGAAGTTGATTGGTTTCTGTGGTGAATGGTTAAGATTGTTCCGAATGGTGACATTTGGTCTAAGGCATGAAGAGCCGGCATGTGATCCAAAGGTCAAAGTATCAAGTCAATGATGCCATCCATGTTCTAGTTATTGATTTTAAGCAATGTGAATTAATGAATGTCCTAAATGTGATTTTTACCGGTAGAATAGTTAGAAAGAACCAAATTTGTTACACGTAAAAGTTGCGAGTGTCGGAATTCAATCTGTTCATTGGCAAAAATTGAATTTTAGTTGATGAATTTACTGATGAATGAAAGCAAACTGATTGGACGATAGCTGGAAGCTTCTGCAGGGTTTGAGTCCGGTTTTAAAAATTGTATAAACTTGACACTGTCCCATTTGTCAAGCAACTATACCAACTGAATACATTTGTTAAATATATCAACTAAGAATGATAAGCTACTTTCTGAAAGTTTTTTGATGATTATGTACAAATTCCCATCATCGCCAGGGGCTTTCAGACTTTTGAATTCAGTTTGACATATACTTTTGACATTCGAGTGCTATATTAGTTGTGATAGATGCTTAGATCATTTCAATGTTTAAACTATTAATAGTGATATCGATATTCACATTTCACACACTCATAGTGTGTTAAATAGGATAATCAGCTACCGTCATTTCTCCACTGCAACTAAAGCATCTCTTTCTAAGTTCAAAAGTTAACGAATCTAATATATTTAGGCCGGCACCAAATAACGAGCTCGCAAATGGACCCGTTCCCCCACATGAAACATTCAGCCCAGCCGAACATTCCGTCGCGATGATGAATTGCGGCGGCAGTGCGTCTTATCGCTTTCGGTTCGGGTTTGATTATTTGTGATGATTTAAGTTTTGAACATTTGTCTTTTTTTGAGGTCGCCGCATGGCAGGCAGTAAAAAGTTCCCCGAAAGCGCCTTATCCAAATATCCGATTTAAGAACGTTTTCGATTCCGATTCCCGCGCCTCCAAAATGCTCCATTCGTCGTCGTTATATTTGGCACTGCGCTCCGCATCCGAAATCAGCCGCTCATAAATTATGATATTTTGAATATTACCTTCGATTCCTTCCGGTAATGGGTCCCGGTGAATCGAAAAGCACCTTTTCGGCTGCCAAATGGCAGCCCAAGGTTTGTTTTAAGTAAGAAATATTGTTGTTCGATTTGATAAAATATTTATCCCCCGTCTGCGGTGCCGCTCCTGCCTTTGGGGCATCACCGGATCGGGAGTTGGATTGCATGTAAAATTTGTTTATTCCGGAGCCGAAGATTCCGATGATGGTAATTAGCAGCGAGCGGTGTAAGGGTATGCGATATGAATATTTTCCATGCAGATAGGAAACGAAAAAATCCTTATTCGCGCATACGTATGTAGGTTGATTCGTGATATTGCGTGAAATTTGTTTTGCGCAATATTTTACGGAATCCTCCGAAATACCGCACATCCCTAGCGCGCTGATCCTCGTCTCCCGCAGCGGTTGCTCAATATGCACGCAGGTTGACTCGAAAGCCGCTTAAACAGACTACATACTTATTGCCCGCCCGCTGGGTCGGTCGGTGTTATTCGCTCGTTTCGAAATGCTTTTCCCTAGACCATAAATAACGCAAATGCGATAAATCTGCTTCGAGACCGTGGATTGGACGGCACGAAACCTCAAAACAAGAACCAGAACTTCGTCAACGCACCCGACTCCGAACCGCGACCCCAACGCCATCTTGCAACGCCACCACCGGTAGCTACGGCGTTAAATCGCGATAATAAATCTTGATTCTATTATTACTTATTAATTTGCCGGGTCGTATGCGCTGGAGGGTACCTAGGCCTCGACGTTTAAGAACCTTTCTGGAGGAAATAAAGAGAAACCCCCACGAAGAGCTGAGTTGCAATTTAACTTCTCCTAATTGCTTATGAATATAAATGGCTAATTTATAGATGTGTACACATCCATAAGTGTCAGTTGGAAAACCGCAGAGAAATAATTATTTCTTTCGCTTCGCTCAACGAGTTACTAACATTCGATTCTGGACATCTTTTTTGTTGGTGAAGCCAGGAAACGTTCTTCGAAAACAGCCAAAGGGTGGCATTTTAGAAAAAAAAAGTGTTAATCATTAGAATGCAGGGTAATATCACAGACAAACAGACGTCACACTCTCATCATTGGCCTTCGACCACCTTTTTAAAGGTCGGTTTCAAAAATATGGTAGGTGGCCGATTCACCACCCGCAGCGCTCGCATCGTTTTTGTTCGTGTTTGACGTTTGCACACTACCGCCATCTGTTGGCCTATCGGCCAAACACACCGATTTTAGCATTGGGCGTACATGTCCTCGTGACTATGGTTTTGATCGACATTTGTTCTAAGCTATTCTGGTCAACCTAAAATCCCCCAACACACAAGTTAAGTGCTCTAAAAATTCCTGAAAAGTAAGAGGTTGTTTCCAAGATACGACCGCCAAGTTGACGTTGGATATCGTTAGCCTCTTCTGGCTTGGGACCGTCACGAACTTATGAAAGATTTCTACTGTTAAAATCCAATTAACTTTCACACTATTTGTTGCATGTCAATTCTGATTTATTATAGACATTTGTGTTATTATTTTGTGTTGATACAAAATAACCACTTTACATGTATTCAGAAGCTTAGTCCGTTATATTGAAGAATTGATTTTTAAGTGTATACTTATTCATTGTTAATTTGGAGCAATTAATTCAAAATATTTGAATCATTCCTTAACAATGGAAAATATATTGCATTCCGACAGCACTGCAGCAGCGTCTTCGGAAACATTCTCAATTGTCGTTTTGTCAATTATTCATAACTAATGAGAGATGAATTATAGCAAGAATGTGGTAAACACATTAGCAAATATAACACAAATAACTCTTTAGTACACATTTGTTAGCCCTGAAAAGGGCCGATTGAACTGTGGGAATCGAGTAACTATTATTTAGTTCACCGACAGTTCTGTTGCTGTGAGAACTGCCAATACTGTTGCGCTTCATGGTAGAAATATTTTCAAAACTCTTTCAAAATTGAATTGTCGTCCTGAGAAGGACGGTTGGGTTGGATATCGTCGATCGCCATTCCATGCTCAGGTTTGATGGATTCACTGCTAGTTTTGAATTCTGGTCTCGGTGATGGAGGTGATTTAACCTCAAAATCTGTACAGCGTACGGCCCTGCCACTTCAGAGCGTAGCCGACAGAATTCTGGATGACTTCAGCACACCGCGGGTTTTCTCGTAGATGAGACCGAAGGTACGCTTGACGTCACCACGACGAGCCAGACGGCTGTGGTTTGGTGATGATGCAATTGATGTTGTCACGCAAAACCTTGCGATGACGCTTGGCGCTTCCTTTTCCGAGTCCGGTCTATCTTCGGCAACGATTGTAACAAAACTGATGCTTGGCCGCCGGCTCGGCTCGTTTTATGCGGTTACGCAATGGATGAATTCGTCCCCTTAATGCTACAACTAGATAACTCGAAAATCAAAATTTTGAGATGTGCAACTTTGAAAGTATGACCGTTTAACAAGGTGATGGTTAATCGCAGAGATTATGATTGAAAAATAATCTTTAACTTGTGTATTTTGAATCACACGCTTAAGACCTGTGGATATTTTGCAGATCTAATTAAGAAAAATGTTTTGACATATTGAAGTCAAAAATTTCAAATTTCGAGTTATCTAGTTGTAGCATCAAGGGGACGAATTCTTCTTGCTCGCTCGCTGTTCACTGTTCGTCTCGCTCGCTCGCAAGAGAAGGTCATAAAAGGGACCGGCAGCCGCGCACATTCAATCATTCATTAGTTTCAATCCGTCCAGAGAACACTACGACGATGGCTCTACCAAGCAGACTGCCCGTAAGTCCACTGGTGGAAGCGGCCCACGAAAGTCTCTCGCTAGAGCGCCTCAGCCACCGGAGGAGTCAAGAAGCCGTATCGCTATCAACCAGAAACGGTCTCTTTGCGCGAGATCCGTCGCTACCAGAATTCGACGGAGCTGCTGATCCACAAATTGTTTTTCCAGCGCCTGGTCCGTGAAATCGCTCAGGACTTCAAGACCGATCTGCGATTACAGAGCTTGGCCGTCATGGCCCTGCAGGAAGCGAGCTAGGCCTATCTTTGAGGCTACCAACATGTGCGCGATCCACGCCAAGCGTGTGACCATCATGCCGAAAGCCTTCTAGCTGGCTCGTCGTATCCGTGACGAACGAGTTTAAATTGAATTGGGACACAAGCAAAACGGCCCTTTTCAGAGCCACAACAATGCATTCCACGTAAAAGAGTTACGGCTAGAGATATTTCACATAAATATTATTAATTAATTTATTTATTTAATTGCCAATTGAAATTTCGGATGATTAGTTTTCCAACGGAGTGAAATGGCAAACAAAGTTTTACATAGGTTCCCGTCGGGCGCGGTAGCATTTTTGCAGTCTTCTCTGTGCGATTATTTGGTTTCGATCGACAATTTCTTACCAAATCAAATCATCAACGAAGCTGTTGCTAATAAGTTTATACCTTTCAAATCGACAAGTTTATACTGATCGCTTTGTCATGCATGTGGTTAGCGACGACGACGACAACGGCATTATTCAATCATCGCTAAATGCGAGGCAAACCGGGATCCTCATTCTAGTGCCATCCCCAATTTATCTTCTCATGCACACAATGTCGAAGATTGCCCTGCAAGAGCGCGATGGGAAATTGATTTCTTGGCCCTGTGATTCTCGAAAAGCACTAATGTTGACGCTAATGAAAGATTGCATGCAAATGACTGACCGAAATAT
Organism: Aedes aegypti; assembly: GCF_002204515.2. Taxonomy (NCBI): domain Eukaryota; kingdom Metazoa; phylum Arthropoda; class Insecta; order Diptera; family Culicidae; genus Aedes; species Aedes aegypti. The sequence goes on from NW_018734415.1 coordinate 9,090, forward strand.
GGATCCATCACATCCATTCACCAGTAATGTCGCTCTTCACGGTGTCAAATTCCCCATAACTCTCTTTCAAAATGAAATTGTCGTCCTGAAAAGGACGGTTGGTGGTAGTCACAATCGATCGACCTGGGTTTTTATTCCATTCTTTGGACAGAAACACACCAAAAGATTACCGAAGACGATTTAATTAAAATGCGGTCGTGCGCTTGCGCGTGAAGTGGAATTTGATTGGCTTCGACTGAACACGAGATAATGGAGAGAAGTAAGAAGAAGACCGAAAGGGGCGTTTTCCCTTTGAATGACGAAAGTGGCTAAGATATCGCGCAATGATGTCTGTGTCAGGAATACACAAGAAAAATGTGCTTTTCTATGAAAAATAAGTCATGCTTCGATATTTCTCAATTTTTCAATAGTTTAGTCATGAGAATCAATAGTTTTCATTGTTGAGTAGATCGTAGAAAGATTTCCAATCGATTGGTGCAAGAATCTTGAAAATCTATCCGGGCGTTAGTAAGTTATTAACAGTCAAAATCTAACCACTTTTCGTGACGCGAGCGATTTTTCGTTTTTCGAAATTGTACCCAGTATGTTGCCGTAAGACGTTATCCAACGTCAAAAATAGTGGTGAAATACACATCCGTAATTCAGCAGAGATTTTTGTTACAAGTAGTCCTGAAAGGCAGCTGGGGTTCCAACGTGCATGCGAGGTAATTTCGTATCGTTTATCAAGAAAAATCATTAGAAAATTGATACCGCTTTCGACATCTACGATTGCTACTATTGTCAGAAAGTGGCGGTGTAATAGACACAAAGCGTTTGTCAGTAATTAGGCCCATGCGTATTGCGTATTGTGCGCGTAGCGATTGATCTATAGCTGGTGCTACCATCATTATCGATTGTTGGTAAACAGTGGTCGAGTAATAAATATCTCTTCATTACTGAGGAAATGTTGGAAGAGGATGAAAAAATTGTTGCTTCGTCTGTGGTGAATCAGAAGAAAATCCGGAAAAAACCATCGAGTGTGTCCAATGCGCAAAAATCAGTTCATTTTCGCTGCAAAAATCTACGGGGGAACGCCATTCTAAAAGCAAGAAGCGACCTTTTACTACTCCGTTGAATGTGCTGACATGTTTGCGCGTAGTGCCCGAGAGCAAAACGGTTATGATCAAATTATCGACGAGATCAAATTGCTCGCACAATCCGTCCCAGAATCGAAGCAAGAATCCACGCACCTACGACTAGCCTTCGAACCAATCTGCCTACAAAATTGATACTTTGGTGAAGACCACTAAAGCAATCGAGGAGTCGCAAGATTTCCTATCAAAGCAGTTTCGATGTGCTACAGAAGGATTTTGATGGCTTCAAGAAAGCAGTTGAGTGGATTAGAGATGGAAAATGAAAGGATGGCGTGCAGAACTTGGAAGCTGGAGAACCGAACAAGCCACCAGTAACGTCAAGGCTGGACCAGTTGGAAATGGAGGTAGACAAAGTAAACCGCGGCATGATTTCGCGCAACGCCGGTCCATTTTGGGTGTTCCGATTGTCGACGATGAAATCCTAAGGCTTTAGTGATAAAACTAGGGAGCTTAGTTGGGTATGCGCTCAATGAAAGCAATGTTGTCAATGCTCGTCGCCTGCTTGATAAGAACCGCCTCAACCGAAGTGCACCTATTCTAGTTTCCTTTTGCTCTGCGACAACCAAGGAGAAACTGTTTTGAGATGAAACGAGCATATGAACCGCTTGAATTGTCGAAGTTGAGTGATTCATTTCGTGGGTCAACCCACCGAGTGGTAATAAGAGACGAACTAACATCATTTGGAAGAACGCTATACCAACAAGCAAAAGAATTGCAGTCGTCGATGGGGTTCAAGTACGTGTGGCCCGGCAGGAACGGAAAGATTCTCATCAAACGCCAGGACGGTGGGAAAATTGAGGAAATTGGTTGCAAGAAGCAGATCGAAGATTTGAAGAAAACGTCAGCTAAACGGTCCCTAAACTCTTCATCCAATTTGAGCTTAACGTCCCTGTCTCCAGTGCAAGAACCAGCATCCTATATATACAGATATAAACTGTTTAGTAAGAAAACTGTATGTGTACTATTATATCGCAATAATGAACAACAATATGAATAACTATTTCTATTATAGAATTGCTGAATTAAATAAAAATGTCGATTCGAATTTTGATAACAATAAATTGAAACTTTTGCAAATTAATATAAGAGGAATGAATTGTATGGATAAATTTGATAGGGATTAGGGATATTCTTTCATTATACACTGGAAATATAGACATCGTTGTAATTGGGGAAACGTGGCTGAAGGAAAATTGCACAAATCTCTACCACATTGATGGCTTCCGCAGTTTCTTTTCGTGTCGTCCGGATTCATTGGGTGGTGGATTAGCAGTGTATGTTAAACAAACGATCAAGTAAGTGTGCCGAAAATTGAACACGACAACGGCATGCAACATATTCACGTGATAGTTCACGCGAATGCATTACTGTTCCATGTACATGCAGTTTATAGACCTCCATCTTATGACTTCTCGCGTTTTTTGACAACGATGGATTCAATAATCACTGCACAAGGAATCGACACTTCCTGTATTATCGTAGGTGATGTAAACGTTCCAAATAATCATCAAGACAACCCATGGTCCGCGAGTACAGTAATCTTCTAAGATGTTACAATTTTGAAGTGACCAACACATACACGACCAGACCGGCAAGTAATAATATCTTGAATCATGTTGTCTGCTCCGAAGCAGTTAAGAATAAAGTGGTTAACGAAACCATTCTCACTGACATAAGCGATCACTATCCGATTCTTTCGACCTTCAAACTGGGTAGAACAGTTGAGAAGCGAACTTTGGAAAAAAAAATAGTTGACAAACAAAAACTGAATGATGCCTTCAAAAATGCAGTTAGCGGCCTGGCTTACGAATCAGCTGAAGATCGTCTATATAAAGTAATGGATTTATATAAAACTTTAAGAGAAAAGTTCTCGAAGAAAGTGGTCGTACAAGCTAAGATCAAGGGCCATTGCCCTTGGATGAACTTCGATCTTTGGAAACTCCTACGTATCAAGGAAAACGTTTTAGCTAGCTGTAAGCGCTATCCGAATGAAAGTAGACCAAAAGAACTCCTTGCACACATTTCCAAAATGGTACAGCGAACTAAACATAATGGTAAAAAAAACCTACTATGGTAATCTGTTCCGTTTGCAACAATCAGAAGCAAAGTTGGAAAAAACTTGAATGAAGTTTTGGGAAAATCTCGTTCTGGTAAAATGGAAGAAATAAAGCTGATGGTGAATAATCAAGAAATCAGTGGACACTCAGTGGCGGATGCATTCAATCAGTTCTTTTGCACAATTGGACCCAACCTTGCCTCAACAATAAATAGCCAACGAGACATAAACAAATACGATACGCTAACGCCTCTTCATGCTTCAATTTTTCTGCGGCCTACAACCGAGCAAGAAGTTGTGATCGAAATAAAAAACCTAGATGCCAATAAAAGCAGTGGACCAGATGGAATACCTGTAAAATTCATCAAAGATCATCATCATACTTTCTCAGCCCTGATTCGAGATGTTTTCAATCAAGCCATTAACACGGGAATCTTCCCAGATTGGCTGAAGGTAGCACGTGTGACATCGATCTATAAATCAGGAAGCAAAAATGATATTAACAACTACAGGCCAATATCAGTTTTACCTGTTTTGAGCAAAAATATTTGAAAAACTACTAGTAACTAGGCTGCTCAACTTCCTTCATACGCACAATATCATGTATAGTCATCAATACGGATTTAGGACAGGTTCCAGTACCCTTACAGCCACTAGCGAATTGGTTGACGATGCTATAGATACTCAAAAACTCGTAGGAGTGCTTTACCTCGACTTGAAAAAGGCGTTTGACACTATCGATCATGAAATATTGCTTCGAAAACTGGAATACTATGGATTAAGAGGAATTGCAAATAATTTGATTCGGAGCTATCTTACGGGAAGAAGTCAGTTCACTCACGTAAATGGGTCAAGCAGCTGTAAAAGGGCATTGACGGTTGGCGTTCCACAAGGTAGCAACCTCGACCTTTATTGTTTCTCCTATATGTGAACGATTTACCAAAACTTAACTTGCATGGAAAGCCTCGGTTATTTGCGGACGACACCTCGTTGTCATACGAAGCATCGGACCCAAATAATATAGTGGATCAAATGGAGCAAGATCTCGTAAAGCTCCAAGATTACTTTAACGAAAATTTTGCTGTCTTTGAACTTGTCTAAGACCAAATATATGATGCTACATTTCACCTCGTCGCAATATCTCACCACACAGAGATTTGATAGTTCAAGCTATCCCTATAGATAAAGTTCAATGTTTTAAGCATCTGGTTTGATGATTGACTCAAAGCTCACATGGAGTGATCACATAAATTCACTCCAGAAAACCATCAGTTCAACGTGTGGCATGCTATGAAACTTTCCAAGTTTTTACCAAGGAACGCATTGTTGACGATGTATCACGCATTCGTTAAAATCAAAACTGCAATATCTTGTTTCGCTTTGGGGAGCTGCAGCTAAGTCCCGGTTTGAAACCACTACAAACCATTCAAAATTGTTGTCTGAAAGCTGTGTTTAACTTACCACGGCTATACTCCACGGCAAATTTGTACGAAAACAGTCCTGCTTCAATATTGCCTGTGTCTGCTTTGCGAGAACTGCAGTGTTTGCTTCAAATTCACAATCAAATGTACAACCAGGAAATGCCACCATAACCAGGATATAGAACGAGCTTCACATAGATACTCACTACGAAATGCAGCATTCCTACTAATATCGCGTACCAACACAGAGATGGCTAAGAAATCGGTTTCATACTTCAGTAAAAAAATGTTTTTAATTCTTTACCAGAAGTGGTGAAGCTTGAACAAAACACGAATAAATTCAAGCAAGTTGTGAAATCCATGATAAAGCTAGAGTACACCGGTACATATTATGATTCGTAATGTACACTTTGCCTGGATAAACACGAAATCGACAATTCCTGCTCCTCCGCTGCTACCTCATTGGTGTACCGTGAACAAACATCGTTCGTGGCATCTTCATTCGCTATCGGCCGGGAAGAAATTTCAGTTCTTCCAGGTAAGAGCTGGTATACACTACCCGCCATAAGTATGGAATCGCATCATCTAGTATTGCAACACCTCAATTGAATATTGCAGCACCCCAAAAAGTTTAGCATCACCCGTAAGTTATTACACTAATGACGCAATATCTTGGAAACCTTACTTTATAGAAAGCTGCGATCTTCAAGCAAAGTTGTTCAGAAGCCTTACGGCGTTCATCAGCTGACATTTTTAATGCGCCATTTTGCCGCTACGTGGCGCTAGTGTGCATGTAAATTGGTCATATTTTAGACGGCTCTAGCTCATGAACCTGACAACTTAGAATGTTCGTGTCTTCAGCAAAGGTTGTTCAGAAGCTTAAAAGCAATCTGAGACAGCACTGATTGGTTAGCAATTTTGCCGCTACGTGGCGCTAGTGTGCATGTAAATTGGTCATATTTTAGACGGCTCTAGCTCATGAACCTGACCACTTAGAATGTTCGTGTCTTCAGCAAAGTTGGTCAGAAGCTTAAAAGCAATCTGAGACAGCACTGATTGGTTAGCAATTTTGCCGCTACGTGGCGCTAGTGTGCATGTAATTGAACATATTTTAGGCGGCTCTAGCTCATGAACCTGACATCTTAGAATGTTCGTGTCTTCAGCAAAGTTGTTCAGAAGCTTAAAAGCAATCTGAGACAGCACTGATTGGTTAGCAATTTTGCCGCTACGTGGCGCTAGTGTGCATGTAAATTGGTCATATTTAGACGGCTCTAGCTCATGAACCTGACCATTTAGAATGTTCGTGTCTTCAGCAAAGTTGTTTCAGAAGCTTAAAAGCAATCTGAGACAGCACTGATTGGTTAGCAATTTAGCCGCTACGTGGCGCTAGTGTGCATGTAAATTGGTCATATTTTAGACGGCTCTAGCTCATGAACCAGACAACTTAGAATGTTCGTGTCTTCAGCAAAGTTGGTCAAGAAGCTTAAAAGCAATCTGAGGCAGCACTGATTGGTTAGCAATTTTGCCGCTACGTGGCGCTAGTGTGCATGTCATTTGATCATATTCTAGCAGGCTCTAGCTCATGAACCTGACCACTTAGAATGTTCGTGTTTTCAGCAAAGTTGGTCAGAAGCTAAAAAGCAATCTGAGACAGCACTGATTGGTTAGCAATTTAGCCGCTACGTGGCGCTAGTGTGCATGTCATTTGATCATATTCTAGCAGGCTCTAGCTCATGAACCTGACCACTTAGAATGTTCGTGTTTTCGGCAAAGTTGGTCAGAAGCTAAAAAGCAATCTGAGGCAGCACTGATTGGTTAGCAATTTTGCCGCTACGTGGCGCTAGTGTGCTTGTAAATTTGTCATATTTTAGACGGCTCTAGCTCATGAATATGACCACATAGAATGTTCGTGTCTTCAGCAAAGTTGTTCAGAAGCTTAAAAGCAATGTGAAACAGCACTGATTGGTTAGCAATTTTGCCGCTACGTGGCGCTAGTGTGCATGTAAATTGGTCATATTTTAGACGGCTCTAGCTCATGAACCTGGCCACTTAGAATGTTCGTGTCTTCAGCAAAGTTGTTCAGAAGCTTAAAAGCAATCTGAGACAGCACTGATTGGTTAGCAATTTAGCCTCTACGTGGCGCTAGCGTACAACTGAGAGAGAGGAGACAGCTCACTAACAGTTGCCATGTTTTCTTGCCTTCTTAGACTTCTTTCTTTAGTTCTTGGGTTGTGCACAACGGTCTAATGAATCTCATTTTGGTCAAAATCATTCACTCATTGTTGTTCACTGTGAAAAAGGTATGAATAAAAATCAATAGCAGTTTGCCAACACAGGACTATATAAGTATTCAACTTTTTAAAATGTGCAGTCATCGAAAAAACACCTAGAAAGTTTAATTACCTTTACCTAAATTCTGACGGTATTTTACGCTTTGCTCTACAAATGTGTGGTTTTCCAGTGTCAGTATAAGACAGGTTCCCTTGTCTTTTGGGAACTCGCAATCTAAGCCATCTGTCTACTCTCTCTCAGATGTGCAGGTAGATTTGGTTATATTTTCGCGGGCTCTAGCACATGATCTTGTTACCGTTTAGGTACTTTACCCTAAAAGAGAAGCCATAGCAGAGCGAGATTGGTTCGCTCTCGCGAAACAGCAAAGGAAAGCATATCTATACTGCTGTTCGTTGCGAACTTGTGTGGCACTCACAAGTAACTCTGGTACTGATCAATAGTTAATGATTTACATAAAATAATCATGATTAGCCACAAGTTGATGATTCTTATAAGAAACTACCCATTAAATACTACATGTTAGTAAAATTAGAAGCCTTATTGATTAGCTAGGAGTTAGGAAACTGGAGTAATAAAATTCTACTATGAACGGTCAAATTAAATACACATTTACACTTGACATACACGAAACAACACCCACCACCCGGGATCAAAGAATAATGGGAAATTTGGTCAACGAAATCAGCATAGGATATAAAAAGGGACATTTAGGGAAAGGAAAAGGGAAATTTGGGGTCAGCTACCGGTCCAATCGAAAAGATCCGTTCTTTTCCCCTCCAACTACCAAGGAAGTAACAACCAAGTGACGCTTTAAGTGAAGTTAAGATTTGATAGAGTCTGATAAACTCTGATAATAGTTAGTCTAATTTGTGAAGTGGAGAAGTATTTCCCGCATAAATTCTTCTAGGATCAGGTAAAGCTTTGCAAATTCCGGACCGGTTAGCAGAGTCCTTAATGGGCCCCATATCCCTATATTCCTATCAGGACCCATTGGTGTTTTACCAAGTTTACGGTGATTACGTCATCTAACCGTCAACTAGCCATAGCACCTTGCCTAAGAGGACGACGAAGCACGTGCACGGCACGCACTCCAATCGGAGCTAGTCTAGCTCGGCCGATCATCAACGGCGCGATTCGGCGGCACGTGATTACGTCCGATTCCTCCCCCCAATCATCGAGAGGCTGAGGTTAGAACCCGAGATCGACAGTGAAGCGCCCATCCCGTCCCACTGGTGTGGACTGACGATAGCGAGCAGAGACGATTGTCCACGTGGTACTCAGCCGACCAAACCCCAGCATCCCGAAAGCTAGTAGCCCATCGCTAGTTCTCACCAGACGAAGTCCCCGTTGCCAGCAAAGGTCCCTACGCCGGCCGGCCACCGAAGAACCTACACACCTACACATACACACACCCAATTGTAAGTACACTCAATAAACGACCGATATTCAATAGAAGAGTGCGTATTGTGTTCCCGATCAGAATCCGAGCCGACCCTGAAAGAGTGTCTGAGGGGCGCAGCAGAAAGTTAGAGCTCAGTGGGGAGTGAGGGTAACAATCTTGACCACCTAGAATGTTCGTATCTTCAGCAAATATTTAGAAGAAGGCATTTTCTAAGAACCTGTTTACTTAGACAAAACTCAAAACATTGTGGAATATAATACAGTGAGGACCCGATTTTGTCAGCCCCTCGATGAATTTTAGGCTGACAAAATGGGGAACCTGACAAAATCGGGTCATTTTATTATGTTCCTGTTTTTTCAAAGTTCTTGAGAAGATCGATTCTTAACATTTCATTCACGATTTTCACGACAAAACGATCATTATACATTACACTCTTTTGCATGAAACATAAAACTATACAAGATACCCACCGTATTTTTTTCATAGTAAGCTAAGTAAATTCCTAAACGCGTCTTATTTCAATGTTGAGTGACGCGTCTATTTAAAGTCTTGCAGATTTACCTATTGGAAAAATTCCAAAGATTCGATTCGTTGTGGTCCCTTTGATCGCCAATTTTGCTTTGTCCAGTAAAACAAATGGAATCAACCTGAGTTCCTAGTTATACATGATCGATGAATTATCTAAAAATTACTCACAGAACACAGAAATTCCTAAAGAGGTTCATATTAAAATTCCTCTTGATTTAGGAACTCCTTCGAAATAGCATAAATAATTGCCTCGAAGCTCTTCTTGGAATTCATTTTAGTATAATTCAAAGAATGTTTCATACAGAGTTTTCACATATTTTTTCCTAAATATTGTTTTAAAACTCAATGTTTGGAAATGGAATGTGTGTAAAAATATTTCTTACTGTATGAAAACCAAGAAATTTTCTTTAGTTTTCATGGATTTTTTTTGCTGGGTTTTTAGCGCAGAAAAATTCATAAATTACATCACATAAAGTTGTGAATAAATCTCATAAATTATTCCTATACCTAAGGGATGATTTAATGCTTCAAAATGATTTGGTGAAATTCCTAGTCAAGTTCCTGAAAATCTCGTGAGCAAATTTTGAAGTTTATCTCGAGACATATTGAAGATAAAAATGGAATAAATTCAACAAGGACTAAAAGAAGATAATTATTGAAGTAATTACTTGAAAAATAAAAATATTCTATTGGAATTTTGAGTGAAGTTTGTGCTCGAGTTCAAGTTCAAGCAAAAATCAATTTTTAATTTAGACGCAAAAACCTTTCGGTGTACTCAGTATGTTTCTGGAACAATTTATAAAATTATTGTTTGGAAATTTCTGAATGAAAAAGTTTCAACAGGAATCCATAGATTAATTTTTGAAATAGTATTGAGAGAAATTCTCGGAGGAATTCATGAATGAACCTACACACATGTTTTTTGTCATAAACTCGGCTGTATGAATCCCGTTTTTTTAATTTTAAGAATGATTTAACTAGCGAGTTGCCAAGTAGCTAAGTAACGTAACACAGTTTTATGATACTTGAGATCGCTGTACATAACTCGTTTAATATTTGGCATATTAAATTGAGTTTTTATGGAGGAATTTTTAGAATCACCTCTAGAAAACACCTTCAAATTTTGTTGAGGAATCTCTGGAAAATCCGAGGTACAGCCAGGAACGATTTATAGAATAATTTCAGGAATAATTGGAGAAACACGTTGGAGAAATACCTGGAGGATTATGAATGATATCTCGAGTGGAATTCCTGTGGGAAATACGAAGAGTCCGATTACTCTAATAATAATATTCTGCTGAAGACACGAACATTCTAAAGTGGTCAGGTTCATGAGCTAGAGCCGTCTAAAATATGACCAATTTACATGCACACTAGCGCCACGTGCGGCAAAATTGCTAACCAATCAGTGCTTCCTCAGATTGCTTTTAAGCTTCTGAACAACTTTGCTGAAGACACGAACATTCTAAGTTGCCAGGTTCATGAGCTAGAGCCGTCTAAAATATGACCAATTTACATGCACACTAGCACCACGTAGCGGCAAAATTGCTAACCAATTAGTGCTGCCTCAGATTGCTTTTAAGCTTCTGAACAACTTTGCTGAAGACACGAACATTCTAAGTGGCTAGGTTCATGAGCTAGAGCCGTCTAAAATATGACCAATTTACATGCACACTAGCGCCACGTAGCGGCTAAATTGCTAACCAATCAGTGCTGTTTCACATTGCTTTTAAGCTTTTGAACAACTTTGCTGAAGACACGAACATCTAAGTGGTCAGGTTCATGAGCCAGAGCCGTCTAAAATATGACCAATTTACATGCACACTAGCGCTACGTAGCGGCAAAATTGCTAACCAATCAGCGCTACTCAGATTGGCTTTTAAGCTTCTGAACAACTTTGCTGAAGACACGAACATTCTAAGTTGTCAGGTTCATGAGCTAGAGCCGTCTAAAATATGACCAATTTACATGCACACTAGCGCCACGTAGCGGCAAAATTGCTAACCAATCAGTGCTGCCTCAGATTGCTTTTAAGCTTCTGAACACTTTGCTGAAGACACGAACATTCTAAGTGGTCAGGTTCATGAGCCAGAGCCGTCTAAAATATGACCAATTTACATGCACACTAGCGCCACGTAGCGGCAAAATTGCTAACCAATCAGTGCTACCTCAGATTGCTTTTAAGCTTCTGAACAACTTTGCTGAAAACACGAACATTCTATGTTGTTCAGGTTCATGAGCTAGAGCCGTCTAAAATATGACAAATTTACATGCACACTAGCGCCACGTAGCGGCAAAATTGCTAACCAATCAGTGCTGCCTCAGATTGCTTTTAAGCTTCTGAACAACTTTGCTGAAGACACGAACATTCTATGTGTCAGATTCATGAGCTAGAGCCGTCTAAAATATGACAAATTTACATGGCACACTAGCGCCACGTAGCGGCAAAATTGCTAACCAATCAGTGCTGCTCAGATTGCTTTTAGCTTCTGAACAACTTTGCCTGAAGACACGAACATTCTAAGTTGTCAGGTTCATGAGCCAGAGCCGTCTAAAATATGACCCAATTTACATGCACACTAGCGCCACGTAGCGGCAAAATTGCTAACCAAATCAGTGCTACCTCAGATTGCTTTTTAAGCTTCTGAAACAACTTTGCTGAAAACACGAACATTCTATGTTGTCAGATTCATGAGCTAGAGCCGCCTAAAATATGACCAATTCACATGCACACTAGCGCCACGTAGCGGCAAAATTGGCTAACCAATCAGTGCTGTCTCAGATTGCTTTTAAGCTTCTGACCAACTTTGCTGAAGACACGAAACATTCTAAGTTGTCAGGTTCATGAAGCTAGAGCCGTCTAAAATATGACCAATTTACATGCACACTAGCGCCACGTAGCGGCTTAAATTGCTAACCAATCAGTGCTGCCTCACATTGTTTTAAGCTTCTGAACAACTTTGCTGAAAACACGAACATTCTATGTTGTCAGGTTCATGAGCTAGAGCCTGCTAGAATATGACCTATTTACATGCACACTAGCGCCACGTAGCGGCAAAATTGCTAACCAATCAGTGCTTCCTCAAGATTGCTTTTTAAGCTTCTGAACAACTTTGCTGAAGACACGAACATTCTAAGTTCCAGGTTCATGAGCTAGAGCCGTCTAAAATATGACCAATTTACATGCACACTAGCACCACGTAGCGGCAAAATTGCTAACCAATTAGTGCTGCCTCAGATTGCTTTTAAGCTTCTGAACAACTTTGCTGAAGACACGAACATTCTAAGTGGCTAGGTTCATGAGCTAGAGCCGTCTAAAATATGACCAATTTACATGCACACTAGCGCCACGTAGCGGCAAATTGCCTAACCAATCAGTGCTGCCTCAGATTGCTTTTAAGCTTCTGAACAACTTTTGCTGAAGACACGAACATTCTATTTTGTCAGATCACGAGCTAGAGCGTCTTAAAATATGACAAATTTACATGCACACTAGCGCCACGTAGCGGCTAAATTGCTAACCACATCAGTGCTGTCTCAGATTGCTTTTAAGGCTTCTGAACAACTTTGCTGAAGACACGAACATTCTAAGTGGTCAGGTTCATGAGCTAGAGCCGTCTAAAATATGACCAATTTTACATGCACACTAGCGCCACGTAGCGGCAAAATGGCACATTAAAAATGTCAGCTGATGAACGCCGTAAGGCTTCTGAACACTTTGCTGAAGACCGTAGCTTTCTAGAAAGTAAGGTTTCCAAGATATTGCGCCATAGTTTAAAAGCTTACGGGTGATGCTAAACTTTTTGGGGGGTGCGCAATATTCAATTGAGGTGTTGCAATACTAGATGATGCGATTCCATACTTATGGCGGGTAGTGTACATGCACACTAGCGCTACGTAGCGGTAAATTGCTAACCAATCAGTGCTACCTCAGATTGCTTTTAAGCTTCTGAACAACTTTTGCTGAAAACACGAACATTCTATGTTTCAGGTTCATGAGCTAGAGCCGTCTAAAATATGACAAATTTACATGCCACACTAGCGCCACGTAGCGGCAAAATTGCCAACCAATCAGTGCTGCCTCAGATTGCTTTTTAAGCTTCTGAACAACTTTGCTGAAGACACGAAACATTCTAAGATGTCAGGGTTCATGAGCTAGAGCCGCCTAAAATATGACCAATTTACATACACACTAGCGCCACGTAGCGGCAAAATTGCTACACCAATCAGTGCTGTCTCAGATTGCTTTTAAGCTTCTGACCAACTTGCTGAAGACACGAACATTCTAAGTTGTCAGGTTCATGAGCTTAGAGCCGTCTAAAATATGACCAATTTACATGCACACTAGCGCCACGTAGCGGCAAAATTGCTAACCAATCAGTGCTACCTCAGATTGCTTTTAAGCTTCTGAACAACTTTGCTGAAAACACGAACATTCTATGTTGTCAGATTCATGAGCTAGAGCCGCCTAAATATGACCAATTTACATGCACACTAGCGCCACGTAGCGGCAAATTGCTAACCAATCAGTGCTGTCTCAGATTGCTTTTAAGCTTCTGACCAACTTTGCTGAAGACACGAACATTCTAAGTTGTTCAGGTTCATGAGCTAGAGCCGTCTAAAATATGACCAATTTACATGCACACTAGCGCCACGTAGCGGCAAAATTGCTAACCAATCAGTGCTACCTCAGATTGCTTTTTAAGCTTCTGAACAACTTTGCTGAAGACACGAACATTCTATGTTGTCAGATTCATGAGCTAGAGCCGCCTAAAATATGACCAATTTACATGCACACTAGCGCCACGTAGCGGCAAAATTGCTAACCAATCAGTGCTGTCTCAGATTGCTTTTAAGCTTACTGACCAACTTTGCTGAAGACACGAACATTCTAAGTGGTCAGGTTCATGAGCTAGAGCCGTCTAAAATATGACCAATTTAACATGCACACTAGCGCCACGTAGTGGCAAAATGGCACATTAAAAATGTCAGCTGATGAACGCCGTAAGGCTTCTGAACAACTTTGCTGAAGACCGTAGCTTTCTAGAAAGTAAGGTTTCCAAGATATTGCGCCATTAGTTTAAAAGCTTACGGGTGATGCTAAACTTTTGGGGGGTGCTGCAATATTCAATTGAGGTGGTTGCAATACTAGATGATGCGATTCCATACTTATGGCGGGTAGTGTATGTCTGGCCGAAGTCAGTGATGCTGCGCGCCTAGTAAAGTTGATAAACCGTTCCAGTTCTTGCTTCTCTGCTGTTTCTCTACAACATCTTCAATGCCGCACCGTGAGCAACCGTTCATGGCATCTCATCCGCTATCGGCCAAGAGGAAACCCCAGTTCTATCAGCCGCACCGTGAGCAACCGTTTGTGGCATCTCATCCGCTATCGGCCGAGAGGAAAACTCCAGTTCTATCAGTTTTTGCTTATCCGCTGCTTCCCTACAACTGCTTCAATGCCGCACTGTGAGGCAACCGTTCGTGGCATCTCATCCGCTATCGCCGAGAGGAAACCCAGTTCTATCAGGTAAGAGCTGGTATATGTCTGGCCGAAGTCAGTGATGCTGCGCGCCTAGTAAAGTTGATAAACCGTTCCAGTTCTTGCTTCTCTGCTGTTTCTCTACAAACATCTTCAATGCCGCACCGTGAGCAACCGTTCATGGCATCTCATCCGCTATCGGCCAAGAGGAAACCCCAGTTCTATCAGCCGCACCGTGAGCAACGTTTGTGGCATTCTCATCCGCTATCGGCCAAGAGGAGACTCCAGTTCTATCAGTTTTTGCTTATCCGCTGCTTCCTACAACTGCTTCAATGGCCGCACTGGGAGCAACCGTTCGTGGCATCTCATCCGCTATCGGCCGAGATTGAAGCCCAGTTCTATCAGCCGCACCGTGAGCAACCGTTTGTGGCATCTCATCCGCTATCGGCCGAGAGGAAGCCCCCAGTTCTATCAGGTAAGGGCGGTATATGTCGGGCCGAAAGTCAGTGATGCTGCGCGCCTAGTAAGTTGATAAACCGTTCCAGTTCTTGCTTCTCTATAATCGCTTCAATGCCGCCACCGTGAGCAACCGTTCGTGTCATCTCATCCGCTATCGGCCTGGAGGAAACCCCAGTTGTATCAGTTTCTTGTTTTTTCTGCTGCTTCTCTACAACCTCTTCAATTCCGCACCGTGAGCAACCGTTCATGGAATCTCATCGCTATCGGCCGAGAGGAAGCCCCAGTTCTGCCAGTCACTGCCACCAACCACTACTGCCCTCCATCAGCCCACCATCGTAACACATCGCCATTACGTTAAATTCCTATTAAGAATAAGAAGCTTTTAACATAAGTTGAAATACTACAACTTCCTTAAAAGAGCAACTATGCTCACTGGAATGTGTATTGCAAATGTATAAAAACATAATAATGAAAAGATGAGGAGGTTTTATGCCTGTTGGAGGAAGATTCTTGAAGAAGATCACCTCCAATGGGCTTTTCCCTGCTCCATAAGAGAAGAAATAAATAAATTAAAAAAAAAGTGTTACGTCTATTTGTCTGTGGGTAATATCACAACATTAAAAAGGTATATAAAACAAAAAAACCGGAATTTACTACTATACCATTTAAGTCCGATAGAGGTCTATATCTTTTGACAAATACAGTCGAAGCTTGTAATAGCAACATTGCAAGGGACCTTTGTAATAGAGAAAAGTCACTACAGAGAATAGCTATACCATCAATATATTTTTCAAGGGACCGCTATAGAGAACTTTTGTCGAGGCCGTTTTCAATGTCGTGTACCTGACTTGGCTTGAAGAATACCATCGTATGCACACATTATATATTTAAATTAGGTAAAGTCATAATTCCCTTCCCTGTCTTGTAGAAACTTAAAATTTAAGAGCTGTAAGTTACATCACAGGAACGGAATTAA
>NW_018734416.1:0-5000 GCF_002204515.2 Aedes aegypti
CTAAAACAATCGTTTTACACTAAAGCCCTAACATTCCAATAGTTTTAACTCCCAAGATCAAGAGTGTGACGGCAAACCCCTCGTTGCAGCGACGAACACTGCACTAGAGGCAGTACGCAGTCGCCTATTGCTACCGTCCAGTGTTCCCTCGGTAATCGAAACGCTACGCACTTTATATGGTCGTCCAGAGTTACTGATTCGATCTTTGCTACGAAAGGTTCAGCAAGTTGCGGCTTCCAAGGCACGACCGTCTAGAATCGGTAATGGAGTTTGGATTAGCAGTACAAAACTTAGTAGACCACCTGGAGGCAGCGCATCAGGAAAGCCATTTAACCAATCCTATTCTAATACAACAATTGGTTGAAAAACTACCAGGTCCTCTCAGGCTAGACTGGGGAATATACAAGAAACATTACCCCATGCCCACACTGCGGACATTTGGTAAATTTATGTCCCAATTAGTCAGCGCAGCAAGGAAGTCGTTCGACTTACCGGTCGCTAGCGGTGGTTTTAAAAATGAACGATATAAACCTAGAGAAAAGGCCCATATTCAAGCACATTCAATAGGGTCTGCAATACAAACTAGTTCTTCCTCCAAATTTTCGACTAACAGTAGGAAAACTGGTAAGATTTGTGTAGTTTGCGACTGTGAGGGTCATAGAGTCTGCGACTGTCTCAAGTTCAAGGCGATGAATGTGGACGAGCGATGGAAAACTATACAACACAAAGGACTTTGCAGAACATGCTTGAATAATCATGGGAAATGGCCATGTAAATCCTGGCAAGGATGTGGTGTTCAAGATTGTCGCAATAAGCACCATACATTGCTCCACTGTCCAGTTCCATCTGCGCCATCGCACTCAGTCAATGTTTCTTCTAATGTCTCCATGTCTTCTGAAGGTACGTATACTTTCTTCCGCGTGCTACCCGTTGTACTGCATTATAAAGAGCAATCAGTCATGGTATTTGCTTTCATTGATGAGGGGTCGGAGCTCACCTTTCTCGATGCGAGCGTTGCAAGTCAATTGGGCGTAAATGGCGAGAATGAACCGTTAACATTGAAATGGACTGGAAACGTGACCCGAAGGGAAGCAAAATCTCAAAAGGTGCACTTGGAGATCTCCGGGAAAAAAGGGAAGACAAAGCATCAGTTGGTCGGTGCTCATACCGTAAGTAGTCTGTCCCTACCTTCTCAGTCCATGAGATACCAAGAATTGGCAAAAAAATTCCCTCATCTGCGTGGTCTTCCGATAGAAGATCATGCACGGATCCAACCCCAACTTTTGATTGGACTGGATAATCTGCAGTTGGGTGTTCCATTAAAAATCCGTCAAGGACGGCAAGGAGAACCGATTGCTGCAAAATGCCGACTAGGTTGGGGTATTTATGGCAGCAAACCAGATGCTGGCTCTTCCCAAGCAGTGATAAACTTCCACATGACCGAAGTGGACAACCCCGACATGCTGTTGAACGAGCAGTTGAAAAACTTTTTCACAGTTGAAAGTATGGGAACAGAAGGTACGCAAGCGAAACTGGAATCTGACGAGGATAAAAGGGCCAAACGAATGCTGGCAGACACTACCAGGCGTACCTCATCAGGATTTGAAGTAGCCCTTTTGTGGAAGACTGATAATCCTGAGCTACCGGATAGCTATTCGATGGCAGCACGTAGGCTGCAATCCTTGGAGAAGAGGTTAAAGCAAGATCCAAGTATGAAGCAGAAAATACGAGAGCAGATAGCGGAATACGAACGAAAGGGTTACGCTCATCGGATAACGAATGCTGAGCTAGAAACAGCTGACCCACGGCGAGTGTGGTACTTACCACTTGGTGTGGTAGTGAATCCCAAAAAGCCAGAAAAAATAAGGCTAATTTGGGACGCAGCCGCAAAAGCATCAGGAATTTCTCTTAATTCTCAACTGATGAAGGGTCCCGACTTTCTGTCGTCACTAACGGCTGTACTCATTCAGTTTAGACATTTTCCGATTGCCGTAAGTGGTGACATTAGGGAAATGTTTCACCAACTAAAAATGCGAGCTGAAGACCAGCAATCCCAGCGATTCCTGTGGAGGGAAGATCCGTCGGAACGTCCGGAAATATATGTGATGGATGTGGCTACTTTTGGGGCAACGTGCTCCCCTGCGTCGGCACAATATGTGAAAAATGTCAACGCGGCGGCATTCTCCGATCAGTATCCCCGAGCTGTAATTGCCATCCAGAAATATCATTATGTAGATGACTATTTGGATAGCTTTGAGACTATTCAAGAAGCCAAGCAGGTAGTGAAGGAGGTGAGGACAATACATGCAGAAGGAGGTTTTGAATTAAGAAATTTCCGATCGAACTCATCTGAACTGCTGCGCAGCATTGGAGAAAAGACTTCAAATAATATCAAAGATATGACGTTGGAGCGCAGCGCGATATCTGAATCGATACTCGGGATGAGATGGGTTCCTGTCGAGGATACATTCACGTATACATTCTCTCTAAGAGATGATCTGCGCACAATTTTGGAGAATAACCACAATCCAACAAAACGCGAAGTACTGAAGATACTTATGACCCTTTTCGATCCTTTAGGCTTCATTGCCTTTTTTCTTATACATGGGAAAGTGCTCATGCAAGATATCTGGGCCTCAGGATGCGATTGGGACGAGCAAATCAATGAAGCTTTGTGCATTCGTTGGAAGCAATGGACGCGATTCTTTCCACAACTTGATGCATTGCGCATTCCACGCTGCTATTTTAAGTCGCTGGTTCCAGGTGACAAGAACCAGCTACAGG
Organism: Aedes aegypti; assembly: GCF_002204515.2. Classification (NCBI taxonomy): domain Eukaryota; kingdom Metazoa; phylum Arthropoda; class Insecta; order Diptera; family Culicidae; genus Aedes; species Aedes aegypti. The sequence goes on from NW_018734416.1 coordinate 2,785, forward strand.
TCCACGTGTTTGTGGATGCAAGTGAAGGTGCCTACGCTTGCGTTGCCTATTTCCGCCTGGCAACAGGAGAAGACGTAAGCGTGTCACTAATCGGAGCTAAATCCAAAGTGGCGCCTCTCAAGTCGTTGTCTATTCCTAGATTGGAACTCAAGGCAGCAGTCCTTGGGGTGAGATATTTGGAATCAATCAGTAATCAGCATTCCTTCAAAGTTCACCAGCGATACATGTGGAGTGACTCAGCAACAGTGTTGGCGTGGATAAATTCCGAACACCGTCGTTATAACAAATTCGTAGCCGTTCGGATTGGAGAAATTTTAACGTCTACGGAGCAGAAAAATTGGCGCTGGGTACCTTCCAAGTTGAATATAGCGGACCAAGCCACCAAGTGGAATGAGGGACCGAAACTTCAATCGGACAGTCAGTGGTTCCAAGGTCCGAGTTTCCTACATAATGCAGAAGAAGAATGGCCGAGGCAGTCAAAACTTCCACTAACCGAAGAAGAATTACGCCCAAACCATAGCCGCGTGTTGCATCACAAGCATCATCAGCCGATAATTGACGTCAGTCGCTACAGTAAATGGATCAGGTTACACCGTGTAATGGCGTATGTTCTGCGCTTTCTTGACAATGTGCAACGGAAAGTACAGGGCATTCCACTGCAGGTAGGAACGCTCCAACAAGAGGAACTAGAACGTGCGGAGTGCGAGTTATGGAGAGAAGCACAGTCGGAAGTTTTCGCTAATGAAATAAGAGTTCTATCTAGCAGTAAAGGTGGTCCTGACGATCAACATCTCACCGTGAACAAATCCAGCCCTATCTATAAAACTTGGCCTTACGTTGACGATAAAGGCGTACTACGGAAACGTAGTCGAGCAGGAGCAGCAACTTTCATGAGTTTTGAAGCGAAGTATCCGGTGATTCTACCCCATGACCATCCGATTACTTTCTTGCTCATCGACTGGTATCATCAGTTCTACCGCCACGCTAACAGAGAAACTATTGCAAATGAAGTAAGACAACGTTTCGAGATTGCAAGACTACGTTCCCTGATTTACAAGGTAGCAAAAAGCTGTGTTTGGTGTCGTGTGATGAAAGCAAAACCTCAGCCACCCATTATGGCACCACTCCCGGAGTATCGAGTTACGCCTTATGTTAAACCGTTTACATCTGTCGGGTTGGACTATTTCGGCCCATTGCTGGTGCGAGTTGGGCGTAGTCAAGTAAAACGGTGGGTTGCTCTATTTACCTGCCTGGCAATAAGGGCTATACACCTCGAGGTCGTGCATAGTCTTTCAACTGAGTCTTGCGTTATGGCAGTACGACGATTTGTGGCAAGACGCGGTTCACCAGCAGAATTCTATACAGACAACGCGACCTGTTTTCAGGGTGCCAGCAGGGAATTGCAAGAAGAAATTGGTAATAAACTCTCTACTACATTTACCAGTGCGCATACAAAGTGGAGATTCATTCCTCCCGCAACACCACACATGGGCGGTGTTTGGGAACGCCTGGTGCGTTCTGTAAAAGTAGCAGCTGGAACAATTTTAGAAGCGCCACGGAAACCGGATGACGAGACTTTGGAGACCATTCTGTGCGAGGTTGAAGCGATGATCAATTGTCGTCCTCTCACCTACATTCCTTTAGACTCTGCAGATCAGGAATCTTTAACGCCCAATCATTTTTTATTGGGCAGTTCTAATGGATCAAAAATGATGCCGATGGAACCTTTAAAGTTTATTGGGAATCTTCGCAGTAGCTGGAAATTAGCGCAATCCATTACGGACAGTTTTTGGACGAGATGGATTAAGGAATACATTCCAATCATCACCAGACGATCAAAGTGGTTTGAAAATGTTAAGGACCTTGAAGTAGGAGATTTGGTGATGGTTATTGGAGGTCCGTCGAGAAGTCAATGGGTGCGCGGGAGAATTGTAGAAGTCGTGAAAGGCAAAGATGGCAGAGTTCGTCAAGCAATGGTGAAAACATCTTCAGGAGTTCATCGACGAGCGGCGGTGAATCTAGCAGTTTTGGACGTCTTAGATGAAGCAAAACCTGGTAACGGATCCTCGGATGTTCCAGGATTTACGGAAGGGGGAATGTGACGGCAAACCCCTCGTTGCAGCGACGCCGTAGATGAAAGAAGAGGAGTTATGTCAACGGTCGATGACGTGGACTGTCAGATCGATAAGTGATTTTGCATATCATGCTAAATAAAT
>NW_018734417.1:0-42773 GCF_002204515.2 Aedes aegypti
TTGTCTCTTCATATAACAAAGCTGGTGGTAGTAGTGGCTAGGGTCTCCATGTTGCATAGAATAGTATCACGGAAATAACATAACACAACGATTTAACTTTATATTAGTTCTATAGAACATAAACGTATTGTGATATCTCATATATAGGACATGAATGTCCTTGTGTAATACCTATGGACTAGAGTGAGAAATTGGGGAATCTGATAAGTTCTGTTACACACGTTTCTAGAACTCTATTTACTTGCACCCCATGATGGTGAGAAGGGTATTTTCACCGAGAATGGGATGACTCATAATACATGTAATATCAATTTTTACTCACCGAGGGAGGAACGCGGAGTTCCACGCTCATAAACACAATGTCAACTCAAGGACCGAGCACTTATTATGGGAATATAGTCAAGGTAAGATTTTTAAAAGGTACGGATTGAGCTGCATAAGTCCTATAAGAGTAAGACTAAAGATTATGTCGCATTATACCAAGAATGAAACCTCGCACTAACACATTGAAATGTGTTCGTGTTTGCTGAAAATCTCTATAATACACTATATCCGCAAAGAGCTACCAAAGATGCTGTTTTGTCCTGTAATAGTACTGACGGCTGTCTAAAACCATAAAATCTCGTCAAGACAAGCTCACTTTATTAAATTTATATCAACAATCTCACGTCAATCAGCACTACATTCAATAGCTTTGTGATAATTCGACACATTATAATGTGGCACGCCCATATATGTCTAGCGCTCTTAGGTAGGTACACCGCAGTGTGGAAAGGGCGCTGGCTTATGGTGGCAGAATCTTTCGGAAATTCAATAGCATCGCCAGGAATGAGTGAGGTGTATTGCCGTTTTCAGTTTCTACCATAATATGTTGATATACTACCTGAAGTGACGAGATTGCGAAAAATAAGTGACATTTTATGAGGTTTTTTCTTAAGACTGTGTAAAAGGATTAAAACCACTAGCTTTTTAGTTTAACGGGTCCATCGAGAAAAAAGAAGGCACGGGTCCAAACAAAAGATATAACAGGTTTCCTATCACATGAAAAAGTGCAAACTGAAACTCTGTTTTTGTAGTACTAAAAGGCACTGTTTTATGCTATTCGTGGTAGTTTCAAAACTTCGCAACAGCAGAAAGAAATTGTGAAAGAATTTTCCAATTAATTCGGAAGACAGATAAAACCCATCAATTGGGCAATGAAAAACTTGTATACTCATCCGAGGGAGTAACAGACAAAGGAAGAAAAATGATTAATTGGGGCAGTCGTTAATAATGTCGCTCTCATTGAAATCTAATTTATTTATAATCTCTTCCCGGTCATTACACGTCTCCCGCGTGGGTGGTTTTCGTTTCGGTTTTGGTGTGCTTTGTGTAAAGCGATATGGCGCAAAGAGGCCGGCGCACTCAAGATGTTGTCGGAAACATACAAGAACAAGACATTCAATCCGTATTACACGACACCATCCTCCCCTCGATGCCACTGCGGAACTCGACCCGGGTTGAGATTTTATCCATAAAAAGCCAAAATTTACGGACCAACCGGGAAATTACCATCCCCGGGTTGCTATAAAAGATGAGAAGTAAGATCCGTAAGCACTTGCCACTAAAACCCTCTTCGATGGGGGGAGGGAGAGGTGGGTGGCATCCCAGGAAAGGGATCCGGAAGAAATTTCAGAGAACACGACGAAAGACTAGACGATGATGATGAATGATGACAGATGTGATGTTATCGGTGAATGAGGACGACAATGATGCAACGCGATAAAAGTCGAGTCATGACAATGAACCCTGCCAGCAAGAAAATCAAGAAAGCAAGATTGTTGCGGAGGAAGTTGGGAGTCGACTTTTTTCATGGGAGGTGGCGCTGTGGTGAATCAGTAGAAAATAATACATATTGCAATGAGCTTTGAGTGAAAGTTATTCTCCGTGTAGAATAGTTCTTTTCTTGGGAGAATATATTAACGGATAGTAGAGACTGTGTCCAAAAGATAATTTTCTGTTCTTAAATGAGTAGAGAATAAGACCAGAAGTCTCTCAGGACTGAAATTTGATATATCGAGGATATTTGTGGTTAGCTGAAAAATAAATCCGAAAAAGAATCACAATAAAGATTGGAAATGATTTCGAAAGGGGTATAGCACATCTCTTTTCAGTAGGTATTAGGTGTCAGCGTTTATATAGGGTAAGGATGGGGTAAGGAGTATATGGTGTGTGAAATCAAATTACATGTACACGTATGTAACACTATCTTCTTATAATACCATTCTAACACAGAGTAAAATATGTTGGGGCGATTTGATATCTCACAGTTTGCTTTTTATACTTTTTCAGGTTTTTTGGGAACGCCAAACTCACTGGTTGGAATTTCTAATCCTTACACAAGTCATGCCTTAAAAAAAACTAGGAGTAATAACCAAGCCAAACCTCCATAGAGCAAATATTTGAAAGGGGACCTCGATTCATGGAAATAATCGAGTCATGGAAGTCAAGAAATGCTTTGGAAAGCTGATTGAGGAGTATCATCATAGTAAAATAAATGTATAAATTGTTGCTTTTTGGCAAGGGTTCATGTGCCTCATATGAGTCATGGGCACAATCGACTTAACGTATGGTAATGGTGTTTTCTAAAGGGGCTGGTGAAAAATTCAAGCAAAAACTTTTTCTGGAAGTAATTTTATGGAGTAAATCTCGCAAGAAACTGTCGATAGGAGCATACTATCAACACTGTGGAAAAGTATTAATACACGCTGCAAGTGTGGCAATTCTCATAAATATGCAATCACACACAGTATTTTCACTTTTGTGTGATCTCAAATATTCCCTCTAACTAAGACCACTCTTATATCGAAAATAATTGAAGAGTTAGTCTCGTAAGGTATAATGAGAACATACTCACGTGATTAGTGTCCCGAAGTTTTTGTTCAACTCTCCGTTGTTCTGTTATGTGAATGAAAAATGTCCCGAAAATAACAATACCCTCATCTCGATAGAAAGATTTCTTAAGATCAGTAGGATGAAAGGTGTAATTTGAGTACGGATTGGGTGAGCCTTTTGCTAAGTATTTTTGTGACTAGCTAATTATCTGATGACACAACAAATTACTTTTTATAGGTGGACAAAGGAGGTAAACACTTCTGCTTATATATATTGAGATAGGTGAAGATTTTCTTGAAATAGAGCTCAAAAATTATGAATGGTGATCGTTGTACATTTTATATTTGGAATAAGAAGATACCATTACAAGAGACGATACATCTTCTTGAGGATGAGCTGAAACGGGAAGAAATTTTACTGTTGGCCAGGGATGTTGGCGTCATAAGAGACTATTCCATGGGATCTATCATGATGTTCTTGTTCCGGATGAAGTACTTTTACAAAAGATAAGGACATTAGGGACTTTAATGATTCAGAATTTCGGGTGTTCTGCTTTGTACACTTTATGATCAAAGAAATACTTCTAGTATCACAGAGTAGTTATGTTGTTGTTTTTAATTAGTAGTGTTTACTAGGAGTTGTTCTGTACATATTCAAGTCTCTCAGAAACTCCAATTTGTAGTATTTTTAGAACCTACAATCGATATATCGATCATTTGCTAGTATCCATCTGGTTCTGAAAATATTAATCTCTTTAACCGTCAAATTTCGTTCTTCTTGGTGGCGATTAAAATAGAGGTAGCACCTACACTCTCTAATACAAGGTTTAACAGACATTTTCTTGGGAATTTATTATGGGAGAATCGGTCATATTATAGTTTCTAACCTCATCAGACTCTGATTGACAATCTGGTGTGAGAAAAATAAAACAAAAATGATCCGCCAATTTCGTGTTTGGGTCGTATGTAGTAGGTAATTAGATGAGTCCAGAAAGTGGTATAGATCGTTCTGGGTCGCCACTCTGTGTTTTCGTTAGCAGGGCTAAAGGCATCGGGTTCCGAAAGATCTTTAAAAATATCATCACACAAATTATACCCCTTGGCATAGATTGCGGCTCAATATTGTAACAGGAAAATATCACCCGCGATTCTCGTTACACAAGGAGAAATCATCTTTTGTGGTTTTTCAAGAATTTCTAACCTCTGGAACACCTGAAATTATAACATAGCTCATAATTCTCCATAAATAAGTTCGATAACATTTTCTTTTATGAAGGGTTTATAATTCAGATATAAGGACAATCGCCAAAACCGTCTTCGCTTGAATCAGGTTTATCCATTTTATATTTTCGAGCTGGTAGGAGCTCCGAGAAAAAATAAATCTTTTTTTTTGTTTTAATATTTCTGCATCTTTTTTACCAAGCTCTCAAAAAACTCATTTATTTTTTCGTTAGTCATCTGGTCTTGGAGATATAAAGAATTTCCCTCATTAAATTCCAATGACTGCCATTTTGATTTTATTCAATACTTCAAAAAATTAAATAAATTATGAGCTATGTAATTTCAGGTGTTCAGAAACTTAAAAAAAAAATGTGTACGAATCGCTTGATTTTTTTCCGGTAAATTTGATGATTTTTAAAGATTTCGAGATTTTTACACGACCAGAGTGGCACCAGAAACATAATTGCTCATTATCTACTCAAAAACGATTGGGGATCATTTTGTTTTATTTTCTCACAGCAGATTGTCATCAGAGTAAGGGAAAACAAAATATCCGATCATGAGAAAATGTCTTTAACCTGAAATATTATTGCTACCCTTTAATCGCAAAGAAATTTCGGAATATTTTCAGAACCAGATGACTGATGATCGAAATCGATGTAGGTTCTAAAAATAGAAGTGGTTTCTGAGAGCTTGCGAAAAAATGGTGAAAAAAAATAAAAACAAAGACACTCTGATCTAAATATTTTTGTTCTTGTACAAACAAAATGCTATCATTAAAGTTAACTACTTCTTTAAATTCTCTAAAGAATAATACCAGAAATTTTCCAACAGTTATTTCGTTAGTTTCTTTAAGAATTTCTCCTGAGATTTTTCAAAAAATTCCACTCCATGATTACCATCAAGAATTCCTCCTAGAGAATGTTGGAGTTTTTGTTCAGAAATTGCTTCCAAAAACTTCACAAAAGGATCCTCTAAAAATTTCTCCATTTCTAAGAAATTTTTTTCATGGATTTTTTGCGATTTTCTAGGTAAGAATTTCTGTACGTGTTGTTCAGTTTTTGCATTCAATATTTTCGAAGGTTCTTTAAGGATTGCACAGAAAAAAATCTTGGAGGAATTCCTCCTGAACTTTTCCCTTGGTTTCTCGAATTCTTGCAGAGATTACTCCATAAATTACTCCAGAAAATTTTGCTTGAATTTTTCTACCAGCCCCTTTAGAAAACACCATACCATACGTTAAGTCGATGTGCCATGACTCGATATGGGCACATGGAACCTTGCAAAAAGCAAAATTTAATTATTACTATGATGATCTCCTCAATCAGCTTTCCAAAGCATTTCTGTTCCATGACTCGATATTTCCATGAATCGATGGTCCCTTCAAATATTTGCTCATGGAGGTTTGGCTGTGGTTATTATTCCTAGTTTTTTTAAGGCATTGCTTTTAATAATTCCACAGTGATTCTTCCCAAAACCTGAAAATAAAACACTTGAAACTTCGCCACAATTTCCTTTTGAGAATAATGAAGAAGTTTCTCGAAGAATTTATCCAAATACCGTGACAATAATACCTCAAGAGAATACCCCCTTCGTTCATCTAGGGATTTTTTTTCGGATTTTTTTCTACCCCTACCTTTTATAAATTCATCCTGAGATTTTTTCAGGAATTTCATTTAAAAATTCTTGAAAGTTTCTTCCGTTAATTTTCTCCAAGAATATCTACGGAATATTTCTCCAAATATTTATGCTAGATATTTTCCTGGTGTACCGACAGTGACAATGGGCCACATCATAATTTGAAATATCGCAGCAAATATTGTGAATTTTGATATAAAATTTAATTAAAGTACTCTGCAGTTATTAACAGCTATAATAAAAAAACACATCTTGGGAGCTGGTAGTTTGGTTTCGAAACGAGCCTTTTCAATTTTAGGCTTTAATATTAGTCTTACTTTTAGATGGATCAATCCTATTTTAAAATCTTACCTTTATATTCATCATTTGAATTGTTATGGGAAAGCTTGAGAAATTGATCAGAAGACGATCCCCTTTGTTTCTCCCTATTGTGAATAAATACTTGTTTGTTCAGCCCAATTTCACTCCCTCGGAGGGGAATAATTTTCATATGTTTCCTGTTCATAGAAAAAAGGTGAATGTTATATACTTTTTATTTTGCAAATGGACTACCAATGAACGTATTCCTATAGTTATGAGAACATGCTTTGTCAAATTGTAGAAAAATCAGTCAAGGTATACGCATTTTATATGATTTTTATGTGCAAAGCAATCCTTCTGAAATTCCGCATTTCTTCAGAAAGTTCTAAACAGATTATCCTCGGAAGTACTCCAAAGATTCAAAAAGATTTTTTTTTCAAGAAAACCTCCATGAAATTACTGAATTATGCATCCATCAGGAAGTGATCTCTCCAAGGAATTCGTTAAGAAATTCACCAGGGAATCCTCGAGTTCCGCTTGAAATTATTTCAGAAAATTTTCCAAATACAGTCAACTCCCCATAACTATTGAAGGGACCATAGAGTTAGTTAGTTATAACCCGATACATAAAACACCAATCCAATGCAAATGCGTTTCAAGGGATCATCAAGGTAGTCATGAAAAACAACGTGTACTATGGTTATTGAGATACGGAACTCGTGCATAGAGTAAGGGAGAGTTCAGGGCTTGTTCCAGAACTATGAAATGAACTTTTACCATTGATTATTCCATTAATAATATTTTTGATACTTCTGAGAATTTCTACGAGAGTGTATCGAAAAATTATTTAAAAAAAAATTCAAAATTTAGCAATTTCGCAACCGTTCGATCTATTTTGATGATTTTTTTTTTAGGAAGAATCTTAAATAAGTTAATCTTTTGATTCAAGCATTGAATAATTTAAATTCGGTAATTCATAATATTTTTTTTTTTTGAGAACTGCAAAAAAACTCGTCGAGTCTAGTACACGACACTGAAGACGGCCTTACAGTTGAGGTCGAAATACGCGTATCTGTCAAAGGATACAAACTCTGTTGGAATTAAATGGTATAGTACTAAATTCGGTTTTTTCATCTGCTTATAGGTATTCTACTAAACAGCTCGAAGATTTATTATCAAAAAAACTCGTCGAAAACTTTTAAAAATCAATGTAACATTGATTAACTTGACAGAACATGGTTACCAGATATCGGTTTCGGTGGAACCCTAGAAGGACATTTTCAAAATATGCGCTCATACCTTTCAAAGGCTGAAACTTCATGATTTTCTACCCAGGAGTGAATAAATGCCATGACATGCATATTAGAGTGCTATTTTTTTTTTCGAATATTCAGTGATAAAGTTTCGATAGGGCTTCAAACGGCCACTATTGGGCCCTCTTGTGCAGTTGTAGTATGACGGCTTGAATAACATGATTATTTGCATAGAATTGAATATAATATTATGAGTGCTTTGTGAAGCCCAAGCAGGACAGTTCGGTTTTGCGTCGTCCGATTGATTTTTCTGACGGATTCGCGCGTATTTTCGTTGCTGGATTTTTGTTTTCCCTGTTTTGGAGCGCCTTGCTGGGTAGTGCTTCGTGAAGCCCAAGCAGGACAGTTCGGTTTTGCGTCGTCCGATTGATTTTTCTGACGGATTCGCGCGTATTTTCGTTGCCGGAGAATTTTTTTTCCCCTGTTTTGGAGCGTCTTGCTGGGTAGTGCTTCGTGAAGCCCAAGCAGGACAGTTCGGTTTTGCGTCGTCCGATTGATTTTTCTGACGGATTCGCGCGTATTTTCGTTGCCGGAGAATTTTTTTTCCCCTGTTTTGGAGCGTCTTGCTGGGTAGTGCTTTGTGAAGCCCAAGCAGGACAGTTCGGTTTTGCGTCGTCCGATTGATTTTTCTGACGGATTCGCGCGTATTTTCGTTGCTGGATTTTTGTTTTCCCTGTTTTGGAGCGCCTTGCTGGGTAGTGCTTCGTGAAGCCCAAGCAGGACAGTTCGGTTTTGCGTCGTCCGATTGATTTTTCTGACGGATTCGCGCGTATTTTCGTTGCCGGAGAATTTTTTTTCTCCTGTTTTGGAGCGTCTTGCTGGGTAGTGCTTCGTGAAGCCCAAGCAGGACAGTTCGGTTTTGCGTCGTCCGATTGATTTTTCTGACGGATTCGCGCGTATTTTCGTTGCCGGAGAATTTTTTTTCCACTGTTTTGGAGCGTCTTGCTGGGTAGTGCTTTGTGAAGCCCAAGCAGGACAGTTCGGTTTTGCGTCGTCTGATTGATTTTGCTGACGGATTCGCGCGTATTTTCGTTGCCGGAGAATTTTTTCCCCTGTTTTGGAGCGCCTTGCTGGGTAGTGCTTTGTGAAGCCCAAGCAGGACAGTTCGGTTTTGCGTCGTCTGATTGATTTTTCTGACGGATTCGCGCGTATTTTCGTTGCTGGATTTTTGTTTTCCCTGTTTTGGAGCGCCTTGCTGGGTAGTGCTTCGTGAAGCCCAAGCAGGACAGTTCGGTTTTGCGTCGTCCGATTGATTTTTCTGACGGATTCGCGCGTATTTTCGTTGCTGGATTTTGTTTTCCCTGTTTTGGAGCGCCTTGCTGGGTAGTGCTTCGTGAAGCCCAAGCAGGACAGTTCGGTTTTGCGTCGTCCGATTGATTTTTCTGACGGATTCGCGCGTATTTTCGTTGCCGGAGAATTTTTTTTCTCCTGTTTTGGAGCGTCTTGCTGGGTAGTGCTTCGTGAAGCCCAAGCAGGACAGTTCGGTTTTGCGTCGTCCGATTGATTTTTCTGACGGATTCGCGCGTATTTTCGTTGCCGAAGAATTTTGTTTCCCCTGTTTTGGAGCGTCTTGCTGGGTAGTGCTTTGTGAAGCCCAAGCAGGACAGTTCGGTTTTGCGTCGTCCGATTGATTTTTCTGACCGATTCGCGCGTATTTTCGTTGCCGGAGAATTTTTTCCCCTGTTTTGCAGTAGTGTGTGATCCTTTGACTGCGACGCTTGCTCCTGCGGGGCGGGTGATGCGGTCAGGATCGAACGTGTTATGCGTGGAGTGCAGTGAAAAAGTGTATAGTATTTTACGGAAACCCCAGTGCGGCGACGGAGAAAAACTGCTTCACATCCTGGTAAAATCGTTCTTTATTATTGTTTACTTTACTCACTTATTACCAATTCAAACTAAATACGTGCCAGGGTCGAAAATATAATTTTCGATTCGGGAAGTGTAAAAACATTGCATATATCCATTTGATATCTGGATGTTTTTATGCGGGGCTTACTGTAAATAAAAATGACCTCAGAATGTGTGTGTATTTACTGCCATTCTTGAAATGGGTCGTTGGAATTTCAGTAGAGCTATCACCTTTCATCTCCTGGGCTAAAATTGTCTGCAGATATAAAGATATCGAAGGGTATCATTAAATACATGCATACAATTTTCTTCCATAAAAGCACTGCCGGCCAGTGGGAGGTGGATTGTATCACACACACACACACACAGAATTGAATATAATATTATATTTTTTTTAATATTTTCTAATATGATTCCTTTTCTGCTTGCTAAATAGAGCCTTCTCTCGTTCACATCAATGATCTTAGAGCTTTCTTTCCAAACTCACCATAAACTAAAACTGTTGATACATACTACCATGCAGATCAATTTTATACTAATTTCATAAACGTATCGATACAGTTTTCTAAATCCAAAACCATCATCGAATTTGAAATGTTTAAAGCATGAATCAAATATAAAACTCATTTGTGATTTTTCCTGAAAACTTCATCAAAATCGATCGAACGATTGCGAAGACTCAGAATATTGAAACATCGATGTCGGCACTCAGTACTCGAAGGGCAAATGATTTTTTTTTAAATAAATTTTACAATTGATAATTTGTCTAAAGACTCAATAACAATTGTTTTTGGGATTCAGAAATTTCGCCTTCTTTATGTGTCAGAAAAATATAGCATTTGCCACTTCATATAAATTAATCAGAATTGATCAAAAGGCTCAAAATGCTTACGAAGTATTGTATAATATTGTTTGAAAAGATGGCTAAAAGGACCTCTTGAAGTATTTTATCTCAGTGTACGTTGTATCGTAAATCTCTCGGGGAAGATTTTTTGAGGAATTTTGAAAAAGATTCCTTCTGCAATTTCTTTTCTCCATTTCTCAAAGGATTGTTCCTGGAATATTTCAATACGTTTTCCCAGTGATTACACCAGAAACTTTTCAATAAATAGCTTTTTGCGTTCTTCTTGGGATTCTCCAACAATATTCTCCTGTAATTGCATGAAGAATTCCTCAAAGTAAGGATTCACCCTTAGATAAACTGTTAGTAATACTTCCAGTAATATTCCAAAGAGTTTTAATTTTTTCTCCATGATTTCCTACATATGTTAATATTGGAATTTTTCCAAGTTTCTTCATATCAAAAATCAAAGATAGTTTTCAAATAAACTTTAGAAGTTTCTTGAAATACATCGGATTATTTTTCTACACAAGAAATTACCACCGTGCAAAAAAGTTTTGCGGTCCGAAATTTCAAAAACAGGATTAAAAAATAACACTAAACCTGGACGAATAAGGTAAAAATAAGGCATTGAATATTTTTTTCGTATGGCCGTGCAATAAGAGAATCGAGTGTAATACTCCATGAATTTCTCCCTACAGATTTTTTTTTATATTCATTCGGCAGATATTTCTGCAAGTAATATTACAGGAATTCCATTAAGAATTATTACCATTACTTCTCCTGTTCCTTCCATGAAATCTTCAAAACTGATTTCAACAAGGAAATTTACTTTGAAATACATCAAGAATTCGTTCTGGATTTGCCGCAAAAATTCCTGCTGAAATTTTTGTCGAGGAATTCCCGAGAGATTGATTTGTGTAGCGCTTTTAGATACAATAAAACTGATTCATATATTTTCATGGCTTCGCATGTTGCATTTTTCCACATCATTCAATTGTATGTATGTATGTAGGTAGCCACCAATCCTTGCTTGAGTCTTGCTCTGCATGCGGCTCCACTCAACAGTAAGGTCAAATTTTATTACCAATCTGCATTCAACATACCGCTGTATGAAGGGCCAAAAGGGGTGTGGCGGACCCGTAAGCAGAAACACTTACGCGAAACCCGCGGGAAATAGAGAATCTCCTTCCAGCCATATGATCCAACAGATTGAGTATTAAAATTTGCAATACTTGTCGAGCTTTCCACGGAAAGGTTTGTTTGAAGAAGGGCGCGTCAAATCTTTTACAACTGTTGGAGAGAAAAGTACTAGACGCGAACGACTAGCACTTTTCCTCCTGACTCCGATTGGCACTCCACTTCATTGTCCAGTTGTAACTTCAATGATGCCCTGATGCTCCCTCCCTTCCCAAAACATGTTATTTCCGGTAATAGTGAAATTTTATATAGTTGAGAAAATCATAATATGAAATAATATGGTAATAAAGTATGAAAATATAATGGTAGTAACAATAAAATATAACGCAATGAAACAGAATTTGAATGCATGCATTATTATATCGGCCAACACCTATTTTTCTTTTGAATACTTGTCCTACTGATGATATTGGGCTGATCGAGGGAAGAATGGTAAATGGTAATGGTATAGTATGGTAAAACAAATAATTTTAATAAAAATAAAAACTCATCGATTTTTTTTAATAAAGTTTACGGATACGTCAAAAACAAAATTCCAGCTGACAAAGATTCAAAATTAAAATTGTATCAGCATAAAAATAAAACCACTGAGAACCTATAATATAAATCAATATAACAAAATAATATAGAGTGCAAAATAATACAAAACAAATAATATATCTGCATATAAAATGACTGGTGTTCGTGCAATCGAGCATTTTATGAGAGCGAGTTGTTCGAATTGAGTCGTCCCTGATGTGCTGTTCATTTTCCTGAAAGGTTTGATGATGAATTTGAAGAATTATTTGTGTTTTGTAACTGTTCCATTTTCTGTACATCCCCTAGACGAAGCTTGTAAAATTAACGATAGTCATTAGGCATAACAAGTTTTATATAGTATTATGCATCCGGTAGAAATCAAGGCCAACACTTATTTCAAATTATTGTTTTCTCGGGCCCCGAGCGTCGCAGCTAATATGTGAATAGTGCGCTGTGTTCATAAAAATCGTAAGAATCCAACACTACACTAAAACACTGATTTCAAAATGCGGCGAGTTGAGGCGCGTCGCGAGTCTCACTGGCGCGATTCGGTTTGGTGGCGGTGCGGTAATATAACATGATGGAATATAACATAAAATAATATAATATAATATAAAACAATACAATACAATATAATATAATATATATAATATATATAATATAATATAATAGAATATAATATAACATAATACAATATTATATAATATAACACAATATCATACAATATAACATTATATAATATATCATAATATGATATAATATAATACAATATAACATAATATAATACCGCAATAAAACATTATATAATCTGTAAAAGTAAAAACGTAGTGTTTGGATTACCAAAAACAACATATCATTTTCCACTGATTCATGCAATAACTCGATGGTTTGACCTAGAATTGTTGATTGAAAGATGATTAATATTAAATATATAATTGTTATTGTTGTTGTTGTTAGTTTGTTCGAACAAATTTGGAAAAATTACAATGACTATATATATACTACATGTTACTACGGCTTCCTGCAATTATAGATTGCTGATATATCCTGAAAAAAAAAAATCATGAATTAAAAACATCACTTGCAGGTCCTTATTGATGATCATAGGAAATGGTTGAAGAAAATCTGTAATCAATTTTTGAATTAATGGTTAAAATTAGCAACTTAGCCAATATCTATCATTCTCACATATAATTATAATGTGCAATCGAACCATAAAACATATAAAATACATTATAATGCAATACAGATTATATAAGATCCAATCGAAGATCCTTATGAAATATTATTCCAAATATTAAAATTTGCTGTTAAACATTACTTACTTACTTTTGCTGGCGCTACGTCCTTCAAGACATGACCTGCGCCACAATGTTACGCCAACTAACTCGGTCCATGGCTGCTAACCTCCAATTGGGTCCTAAAGCCCTGTCCCAATATTAGTGCCAAACGCTTAAGTTTAGGCCAAAAACACTTGTTTACTCAATTTTTTAATGTTTTCCGTTTGTTTAAGTCCACAAAACATTTTTTATGTTTTTTATTAGATTTTGGCACACCCCTTGGCTTAAACTCAAATTTTGGGTGTATTTTGTTTTCCGTGTCCCTTCCGAAATGTCAGATAGGAACAACCCCAGTGAAAAAACTATAACCCCTGTGGTGTTTTTGTCGACTGAGCGAACGTCAAACATGATCTTAAGTGTCAAGGTTCATTTATGGACTCAATTTTTAAATTAAAGTTTAAACATGATATAGCCGTTATTTGAGCGGGAAAAAATGCTAAAGTAGTTACAGTAACATGCTCTTTCGTGTCATTAAATAAAAACAAGATTTCATTCAACATTTTAGGACCCTATTCCTCGATCGCCCCACACTTCCAAGATCCTGCTCCACTTGGTCAAACCACCTAGCTCGTTGCGCTCCCCTTCGTCTTGTACCGGCCGGATTTGAGTTGAACACTGCATTTTTCCACATCATTCAATTGCATACAAATCGTTCTCAAAGAACCATTCATAGCATTCCATCGCATATCTGTTCAACTAATCCAATTAGCAAACAACTCGCAAATTTCCAAACGTCTAGCCCCATCCACCGGTAAGTTGGAAGCCCCGATTGTGTGTCCTCCGTCTTCGTGGTGTAATGAATTGTAACTACCGAAGCGCGCTCGCGCGGTTGATCGAATGCCTCTGCAATCTGCGTGCAATTGGGCAATGTGTAGTAATAAGTGCCGCCCGAGACGACAAGGTGATATTGCCTTTATCGGTGTGTACTTAGCGTAACCCTGACCGAACAGTCGGCACACACGAAGACGATGGCTATGTTGCTGTCCCGACTAACAGATCATAGCAATATTATATCATAAATTTATCTTATTGAGATATTATTTCTCCTGTTGCAAAAAAATATATTTGGAAATTTTTTTTCCAATGATTCATTCCAAAATGTGTTATGATTTATTTGAAACGAATCGGAACAGAATGTATGCGTTGTTCAGCATTTTAACAGAATTATGCAATAGGTGGTTGAGATAACAGCACATGATATAATTGTGTTTTTTTTTGTATGAAGAATACTTACCAAGAACTAGTAAGTTCGACGTTTAATTACGTCACTAACTGTGTCGTCATCTTTTTCAGCTCTTGTTACAAAAAATGACCATGACTGAATAACATATCAGCCCAGTCAACATTTTGGTTGATATAACTTTTGTAATACATCATTCTATATGAATCAATTCAATCGTATAGAATGCATGTAAAGGCTATTACATACACACTAAGCTCTTACGGTGAATTTCACCGTTATCTCAACAGCTGAACAGTTCGGTAAAATAAAACACCGTAATTCCGTCGAAATTTTACGGATTCCGGTGATTTTTAACGGAACACTGTAGAAATTTACCGTACTCCGTTAATTTATTTCACCGAACTGTTCAGCTGTTGAAATATTACAGGAATCCGTAAAATAATTTAAGTTTGTACCAAAGTGTAGACTTTCTGCGATCAGATATACGAGGCCACCAAATTTGGATAAAAATAAAAAAAAAAGTTTCCAGCTAGCATCGAACGCGGGTCCTCTGGATTAAGAACCGGACAATTTACCACTGTACTATCAAGGGTTACATAAAACAATTGTGATTATCTGTCGATATAAATGCATGTTTAATGTATAGCGACCATGATAGCGACACTTGCTTTGTTGTTATTTGAGGCCCATCATCAGCAGATGTGCCCTCTTAAAAATAATGAAAATTACTGCGGACGTATTGAACGAAAAACGTAATTTTACATGATGAAGGACATGAAAACGATGCCACTTTGATTGACATTTCCCGAATCAGGCACCATCGAATTTAAAATGTGACATAAATTCACGGCCTTTGGGTCGCTTCTTTTATGCGCATCCAAAAGACGTAGAACCACATGATTTTTTCGGAGTGTGTGTACCAAGTTTGGGTGGTCATTTTTGCTAAGTTATTCCGATTTCATATTATGCTTTCTGGATTGTTATATGATCTGTCAGTTTATACAACTTAACGGGATTCAATGTTGCACTATTTACGACATGTTTCGCTGTCAACACAGACTGTCGTTTATGAATCGAATTGGGGAATTATATACAACTTGTGTTGACATTGATAACGTTTGATTTGGCATCTTGTGCGATTCAGATTTTTGACGCACGAATATGTGATTTTGGATGCACATTCTTATACGATACGTGGTTACAGTTCTGATACTTTCAGCTAGTCGGGAAGGCAGTTGTCTGACCTTCTACATACTTACATTCAACCGAAAGCCCCGTCCTCCAGGTGATAAAAGAAAACGCGTCGATTATTGGAAAGAACACGCATACCTACCGCGTGCCTGTGAATAGAAAAGATACCTTAAGGCAATGGTGATTTATCGAGTGGCTAGAGTTACGATGACATCATTATTGCACCCGTACTGTTTGCGGAACGGCGTGATATCGAATGGTGTATTGTTCATTGAATAAAATGCTTGGAATAAGTAAATGTTTCACGACCGTAATCGATGTCCAGTAAGCTATATGATTTGTAAAAGTACAGCGTAGCTTAGCTCTTGAGATGGACCTATTCTGGAGCAAAGATCTTTTCAAGCAATATTTATCCGACTAATTAGGTATACTTTTAGTCCTCATTCACCATATAAGGCAGCCATAGCCGTTCCAAGAAGTTTATGACTTTCAAGATCGTCTAAAATTTAAAAATTTACAATGTATAAGTTGAATGATAAAATTGCTTCTCATCTAGTTTTAGCCTATTCTAGCAAACAATGTCAAAAAAAAATAATTCTAACGATATGTGCTGATGATAGCATGGTTCCAGCGAAAATTACTCATGAGTAGAAATGAAAACTACGATCACATATTTGTAAGAACAATAAGTGTTGTGTTCCGTCTCGCGTTGCGTCTTATGTGATCGTAGTGGAAGTTCTTACGTTAGCACACCCCCAAAAATGGAATGTAGAAATGAAAACTCTATAATCCCCACTTGGGATATCGAGCAACCGGAATATTGTTCACAAACATTACATAAGGCCGTTTACTATCAGTTGATCTCAATTAACTTCTCAACCCATTGGTTTCAGCCATAATATTATCGTTCACAATTTTCGCCAGATGATTCCGATAGGCGCCAGATCGATCCTGTCCTATTCATATTTTAATTACAGGAGTTCCATTTATTGCACGGCTCGTTAAAGCGGCTATATCAACCCGTCGACGACGTAACATTACGACCACTTCCCACGTCAATCTCACTTTCGCTCCCACCGCTAACAGGTGGCAACTTGACTGGCCAGCCCGGGATTAAGTACTGGTGATGATGAAGTTGATGGGACGACAGACGAGCAGATTTTCCTCTCAATTTTTTGCTTGCTTTGCCGCGAAATTAAATAACCCGTTCCACATTGCCCGCTGAGTAATTGTCCTTCCTCCATTTCGCAGCAACTGAGAGTGAAAGTCAACCTAGGCATTTCTGGCCGTTTGATAAACAAGTTCCGCTTGGTCATGCCAAATAGACCTGTGCACCGCTGCCGTCGATGCATTTTGCATCAGCCCAAAAACTTTGAAAATATTTTTGCAAAAATGCACATATAACAGTTCAAACATTCCCATGGGAATTCCATTTCTTAACTTGTCAAGAGATGTCTCTAATAATTTTCTCTACGCAGTAGCGCATTTTAATGTCAAATTTCAAAAATGTATGCAACCATGAAAATGATTTTAAAATTAAAGCAGAATGGCATTTTTTCCCAAGCTCACATGGAAAAGGTCCTTGTGATGGTATCGGTGGCAACATTAAGCGAATGACTAGAGATGCTAGTATTAGAAAGTCAGCAGAAATTAATAACGCCAAACAATTTTTCGACTGGGCTATTTCGCAAAAGGTAAAAGACCAATTTAAAAAAGATTGGGAATTTATCTATGCAACTGAAAATGATTATTCAGAGGCTGAAAAATTTCTCTAGGAAAGATTTTCTAACTTTGTTTCAATTCCTGGAATAAAAAAATATCATTCATTTATACCAAAAGACGAACGAAGCATTTTTGCTAGTGAATTCTCAGATCACATGAAAACCAAGAAAATACAGCATGCTTTATTCTTAATAAAACAAAGAAACGAAAATCTTCTGGTGTTAGCAACCAAGGACAATCTTCCCAGTTGAAAAAATAGACAGTATTAATAATAATCTTATTTGTTCCAAAGAAATGAAAGAATCCCTTTTCAGTGTAATGAAAAATTGAGGCAGAAACAGTTTTTTTTTCAGTTTTTCTTAGCGGTGTAATTTTTCATGATAAATATCTCCGACTTATACTTCATTAAAACCAATCCCATATTTTTTTTTTTCAGATGCTTCGATTGAAATATGGGTTTTCAAAGAAAAGGCTTATATGGTCATTTTCCACAAAATTGGCCATAACTCAAAAACGAAAAAAAGTACATTTCAAAAATTTGAGCGATTAAAGCTTATGAAATTATCTTCTCAAAAATATATTTTTTGAAAGTTTTCCACTAATTGGAGCATAGTTTTTCCGGCTTTTCTTTACGAATTTTCTCAACGGTGGAAAATTTTGTGGAAAACTTTTTCCAGTTAATATTTTTTTTTTATTCCTGAGAAAATTTGCTTTCGTTTTCATAAAATTATTATTTAGTTGGTATTACATCAATTAATTTGATAAAACCTCGTTAACGATGTTACGCCAATTTACTCGGTCCATGGCTGTGTCTCTCCAACTTCGATTTTGGCCCACGTTCTCCAGATCTTGTTGCACCTGATCAAGCCACCTCGCTCGCTGTGCTCCTCGCCTTCTTGTGCCAACCGGATTCGACGCGAACACCATCTTTGCAGGATTGTTGTCCGGTAGTCTTGCAACATGCCCTGCCCAGCGCACCCTTCCGGCTTTCGCAACCTTCTGGATACTGGGTTCGCCGAAGAGCCTAGCGAGCTCGTGGTTCATTCTCCGCCGCCACATACCGTTTTCCTGTACTCCGCCAAAGATCGTCCTAAACACCCTTCGTTCGAACACTCCAAGTGCTTGCAGGTCCTCTTCCAGCATGGTCCATGCTTCATGTCCATAGAGGACCACCGGTCTTATAAGCGTTTTGTACATGGTACATTTGGTGCGAGCGTGAATCTTTCTCGACCGCAGCTTCTTCTGGAGCCCATAGTAGGCGCGACTTCCACTTATGATGCGTCTCCGTATTTCACGACTAACGTTGTTATCAGCCGTTAACAAGGATCCGAGGTAGACGAACTCATCAACCACCTCAAAAGTATCCCCGTCTATCGTAACACTGCTTCCCAGGCGGGCTCTGTCGCGCTCGGTTCCGCCTATCAGCATGTACTTTGTTTTTGACGCATTCACCATCAGGCCGACTTTTGTCGCTTCACGTTTCAGGCGGGTGTACAGGTCTGCCACCGTTCCAAATGTTCTGCCGACAATATCCATATCATCCGCGAAGCAAACAAATTGGCTGGATCTTGTGAAAATCGTACCTCGGTTATTGAACCCGGCTCTCCGCATGACACCTTCTAGCGCGATGTTGAACAGCAGGCACGAAAGTCCATCACCCTGTCGAAGTCCCCGGCGGGATTCGAACGAACTGGAATGTTCGCCCGAAATCTTCACGCTATTCTGCACACAGTCAATCGTTGCTCTTATTAGTCTTGTGAGCTTCCCGGGAAAGCTGTACTCGTCCATGATTTTCCATAGCTCTTCGCGGTCGATGCTATCATAAGCCGCTTTGAAATCGATGAACAGGTGATGCGTTGGAACTTGGTATTCACGGCATTTCTGGAGGATTTGCCGTACAGTGAAGATTTGGTCCGTTGTCGAGCGGCCGTTGATGAAACCAGCTTGATAACTTCCCACAAACTCATTTGTTATTGGTGATAGACGACGGAAGATAATCTGGGATAGCACTTTGTAGGCGGCATTCAGGATAGTGATCGCACGATAGTTTTCACATTCCAGTTTGTCACCCTTCTTGTAGATGGGGCATATGACCCCTTGCTTCCACTCCTCCGGCAGCTGTTCCGTGTCCCAGATTCTGACAATCAGCCGGTGCAGACAGGCTGCCAACCTCTCCGGGCCCATTTTGATGAGTTCAGCTCCAATACCATCCTTACCAGCGGCTTTGTTATTCTTGAGCTGGTTGATGGCATCCTTATCTTCCCTCATTGTGGGGGCAGGTTGGTTTCCTTCATCCGCCGTGCTGACGTAGCCACTTCCTCCGCTGTCGTGACCCTCGGCGCCTGTGTTCTCCGTGCCATTCAGGTGTTCATCGTAGTGCTGCCTCCACCTTTCAATCACCTCACGTCCGTCCGTCAAGATGCTTCCGTCCTTATCCCTACACATTTCGGCTCGCGGCACGAAGCCTTTTCGGGATGCGTTAAGCTTTTCGTAGAACTTTCGCGTTTCTTGTGAACGATGCAGCTGTTCCATTTCTTCACATTCCGCTTCTTCCAGGCGGCGCTTTTTGTCCCGGAATAGGCGGGTTTGCTGCTTTCGTTTTCTTTTATATCGCTCCACGTTTTGTCGCGTTCCTTGCTGCAGCATTTCAGCCCGCGCTGCATCCTTCTCTTCCAAAATCTGCCTGCATTCATCGTCGAACCAATCGTCACATGTCCTCCTTTCCACGTACCCGACGATGCTCTCGGCTGCGTTGTTGATGGCTGCTTTTATGTTGCTCCAGCAGTCCTCAAGAGGGGCTTCGTCAAGCTCGCCCTCTTCCGACAACGCTACCTCGAGATGCTGCGCGTATGCGGCAGCGACATTCGGTTGGGCCAGTCACGCTAGGTTATACCGAGGCGGGCGTCGATACCGTACATTGTTAATGACGGATAGTTTTTGGCGCAGTTTCACCATCACCAGGTAGTGGTCGGAGTCAATGTTAGCGCCACGATAGGTTCTGACGTCGGTAATATCGGAGAAGTGCCGTCCATCGATCAAAACGTGGTCGATTTGTGATTCCGTCTGCAGTGGTGATCTCCAGGTGTATCGATACGGGAGGCTGTGCTGAAAGTAGGTGCTGCGAATGGCCATGTTCTTGGAGGCGGCAAAATCTATCAGTTGTAGGCCGTTCTCGTTCGTCAGCCGGTGGGCGCTGAACTTTCCAATCGTCGGTCTGAACTCCTCCTCCTGGCCAACCTGAGCGTTTAAGTCTCCTATGATGATCTTGACGTCGTGGCTTGGGCAGCGGTCGTACTCGCGTTCGAGCTGCGCGTAAAATGCGTCCTTGTCATCATCAGTGCTTCCGGAGTGAGGGCTATGCACGTTTATGATGCTGAAGTTGAAGAACCGGCCTTTGAGCCTCAACTTGCACATTCTTTCGTTGATCGGCCACCACCCGATCACGCGCCTCTGCATATCACCCATCACTATAAAAGCTGTTCCCAGCTCACGTGTGTTGCCGCAGCTCTGGTAGATGGTATGATTACCTCTAAACGTTCGCACCATCGAACCTGTCCAGCACACCTCCTGCAGCGCTACGATGTCGAAACCGCGGATCTTCAGTACATCGGAGAGTATGCGTGTGCTTCCGATGAAGTTGAGAGATTTGCAGTTCCACGTACCGAGTTTCCAATCGCAAGTCCATTTTCGTCGCTGTGGTCTTTGCCGATTGTTCCGGTCCGTATTCTCTCGTTGACGTTCCTGTGCTGGTGTATTTTTACGGCTGGCTTGCAGGGCCTGACACCAACCCCCTAGATTTCCGGAGGACCATTCCCCCTAAATGTTCGGAGGGCCATAGTGCGCAGTTTAGCTTAGAGTCCTTCTCTGGCACTCGGACGATGATCATCCGCCCCTGACATGGGGAACAGACGCTGTTGTGAGCCGCTCCTAACATGGAGTACAGACGCTCCAGGTTTGCAGAAGCAAACCCCCCCTTCCCTGTCAGCATACGACCAAAGTTCCCACCGGGGGTTGGTTACCCGATCTTCCCAAAGGTTACTCGTACCCCGGCCAGTACCACGAGGAGGTAGGGATAGGAGTTTCTGGGCAAGAGGCTAAGGATCACACAATGGGGTCTATTTTATTCCTGTAGGTACGCGAGGTACCAATGGTACGCCATGCCCAGCCATTTACCGTGCCGTTTTCATAAAAAAAAAACTTTGTTTCTATGATGCTTCGTTCTTGAGTTATGATTTTTCAAAGTAAGTAGTGTCAGGGGAAAACAAAAAAAAATCCAACTGAGTTTTCCGGGAAAATAGGCCACCCTGAATTTTTCTCAATTTTTTTTTTATTCATATATTGATGAGCCCTGCCTGTGGAAAAAGTTTCATGAAAATCTGAGACCTTTCGGCCCAAACCCGTACGGAAATAAAAAAAATCCCCAACAACATTTTCAAATTTCAATTTATCTTGTTTGTTCCAGGCATACCTTTTTGTATGAACTTACACCACTATATAAAGGATTCTGTTGTAACTGGTGCAATTTTTCAAAACTTCCCAAAATACGACTGAGGTGGATGAAAGAAGCTTCCTTTTCACAGAATATTTTATTCTTTTTTAAAAAAAAATGGAATAGATTCAGTATGAATAGTTAAAAAAAGTTCAAATTCAAATGTACTGATAACGATTTAAATTTTTATTCATTGTGGTTTGTTCGAAAGTTCATCCATAACTGTTTCTTCACTTATAATTATGTTTTATGTGCTTTCAGTGATTACATTAGAGTGATAGCATTAAATCTCTCTTCGCCTATTTTGTTCTTTTAATACGTTTTCAATTTTTTCAACAAAAGTAAGATTTTTCAGCGGCTTAAGTTGCAGTAGGAAACGTTGCGATTATTATTAGCAGTTGGTCGAAGGAAAATCAACATTGCAGATTTTGAAAAATTGAAAGATTGTTTACGAATATTTCAACATTTATTTTTCATGAAGGCTTGTCTGCATTCATCGATTTCTCTTTATCATTGCCATTTTTGTATTACTACAGAAAACTGTTTCACTTTTCGTAACATGTTTTCGTGCAGTAGTAGTTTATGAGTTCTCTCTTCATAAACAAGAAATATTAGACATTTATTTTAATTTGACAAAGTTTTTAGTGAAAGAGAGGATTTGTGAAATCTCAGCTTATAAACCAAACTTCATTCCCTTTTAAGCTTTTATTGGACTACGATTGTATTCGTAGTAATTGAAAACAAAAGAAATTGTTTTCCAACAACTCCCGTGCCCTAAAGGTCGCAAAATTCGGCTTAATGCTGCGCCAACTAAAGATTGTTGAAGCTTTGGATGTTCAGCTGTTGAGAATCCCAATACAAGTAGGTATGTATGTCTGAAAAACGTCTTGTCTCTAGCAAGCTTGTGGTTTATTTATCAGTATAAATGAGAAAATTTTGTGTTAGAGTAACCTTTCTAAAACTCTGCTGAAGATGACTCCTTAAAGTTCTCCACACTTTTGGAATTCCTACAAAAAAATTTTTTTTTGAACACCTCCAACTCATAGATGAATTTCTTCAAATAATCAATGAGGTGTTCCTTCAAGAGTTCCTCCACAAATCTCTCCAGAAATTTCTCTATTAATGTTACCAAGAACTCCTCCAGAAATGATTTCAGGTATTTACCTTGAATTTTGTCAAAGATTGATCTACAGATTTTTGTAGAAATTTCTCCATGAAATAAATTCATCAGCATTTTCTATAACTATAACTCCAGGTACTTCCATGATTTTCGAAGGATACCTTCACAAACTGCGTCTAGGGATTTTCACAGAAATTTTGATATCTACTGATAGGGATTTTCACAGAAATTTTGATATCCACCGCTCATTAAACGTATTTTGGCACACAGTTCTAATTACGAAAGTGAACTCGCACAAAGATGAGATTTGAAAACTGGAACCTCGACTTGAAATGCGCAATGAGGTATCTTCCGTGATTACACCTGCTGCTGCCTTGCTCCACCTCGCGATTCATCGCATACCGGTTTCGTTGCAAAGAGTTCACTTCTTACAAACTGGACTAAGTTCAAAGAAAGAAAAATCCAATCAAGCAAAACTCGTACTTCAACTCGCTCGGTGAATCCATAAACATATGTCCCAGATTGAGCCGCGCAACAAACACTTTGCCAATAGCCGGATTGATCTTCTTTATTCGGATTCGAAAAGCGGGGGTGTGAATTTGTTTCGGTTCGAACGGATCCGTATTCCCGGTGAGTTGTCGTAGACGAGGTCATACGTATGCATGACAAACGGGTACCGAGATGGATGGAAACGAAAATGAAACCAAGCTAAGCGCTCTGCATGCAGAGTATCTAGGTATGGGAACGGAATAAGGATGCAACAATGTTCCAAGGGTTTTTTCTTATTCCTTCGAGTACGGGAATTGGAGATGGGGGCGGTTCCGATAAGGATGCGGTGCTTCCTTTATTCGTGTTCTATTCATGAGAGTCGATGGTGCATTGCAAAGTAGCAGCAGCAAGGAGATGCACCTACAAATGGGAGTTTATATGGGAATTTGTGTACAGCTGTCTTGGTGCAGATTGTTGGTTTTCCTTCATTGAATCTTTAAACCATGATGAAGAAATCGGACAAGTGGATAGTTTTTTTTTTTGCCTTTATGGGTCAAATAATAGTTGTTTCAGAATAATTCGTCTAAATTTGGAAAATAAAAATTGGATTTTGATTCGTAAAAAATATTTCTTTATTAGTAATGTTAGATTAGAATTAGAAATGAATGTAATGTTTGGTTTGAAACATTACATTCATTTCCTATGTCTCGGCAGCACTATATCCTTATATGGTAAACTGGCAATTATAAATATTCACTTTATTAACCCTCCATATTTCTTTCGACAAAACCAATTTCAATTCAACATTTCTTCTTTTATTTTACTTTCAGGTAAACGAAAACACAATTTACATGTTATTTGTATGGATCATCAACAAGTTAAGGTATGCTTCTAGAATTAAAAATCATCTTTCACTTGCTTCTATCTTCCACTATTAATCTATCACAGTTGATTTATTTGTTTATAGCATTTGATAGAACCAGAGACGTTTCCCTACGTTTCCAGTCTTTTATCGTTGTAGCACGCCTCTTTTTACGCCTGATACATAAGCAGTCTGCTAACCAAACAGCAAACCTCTCTGCCATAAAAATTACCACCTCTACACGCATGTACTGGCGTAGATGCAGGGGTATATCCGGTCTACTGTGGGTGTCAGTTCTAAATTCAACATCAATTCCTCCCCCTTCCCTTAATTGATCTGCATTCTGACGTGGCAGGCGTCATTGTTGCCTAAAAATAACAGATCACCAGCACTTATACGCAGAGGGTATCTGTTAGTCCCAAGCAGTCATCTGATTGATTCCTTGTGTAAGTGCAGCTGATCTGGCGATACTGGAGTAGCAACCACGGGTGGCCAATCAAGCTCAAACTCAATCATTGAACAGATAGGCAATTTGCTATCAGTCCACGTTAGGTCTTCTTTCTTGCAATGATAATGAAACATATATCGCATGATATTATGACCGATATTTGCATATAATTCGAATTCAAATTTCTAGGCATTTTCCAACAATGGTTGATTAGATTACGAAGAAATATAACAAAAAATTCACTTGCTCTTTTAAATGTTCTATAACTAGCTCTATCAGCCGGATAGGTCTTGCCAGGAAGCCAAACGTTTTTTTGGCTGTTTAAAAGTCACGCAATCTCCCAACCACTGGTAAATGCGAATTCGCCACCTTCGTGCACAGTAAGTTCAACTATCCAACCCCGTCCACTCTAACATTCCTCCACAATATTCAGCTCCCCGCTTCATATTTAGTTTCGACTTTGCTCGAGAATCAAAGACTACCGGAAAAAAAACATAAACAGAACACAGGGCCTCTTCGGTTCGAAACGTGCAAAGAGAGCCCAGGCAAAATAAAAAATAAATACAGATTCCAAAGCCGGAAAGAGTCCCGTGTCTTAATGCGGCGAAAGCGATTTATGTCTAGACGATGTGGAATATAAATGAGCTTTGTTATTACTCTTCTATGTGCGCTTCGTCCGATGGTGTCTTCTCCTTTTTTTCGCTTTTAAAGGCTACGCT
This sequence comes from Aedes aegypti, assembly GCF_002204515.2. Classification (NCBI taxonomy): domain Eukaryota; kingdom Metazoa; phylum Arthropoda; class Insecta; order Diptera; family Culicidae; genus Aedes; species Aedes aegypti. The sequence goes on from NW_018734417.1 coordinate 25,317, forward strand.
GTTCGCAGAGTTTCGCAAAGCCTTCGTATCTTCCTTTTCGAATCGAAACTTCCTTGGCAAAAATGTTTCGCGGAAGGACGAACCATTGCTTCGCTGTGTAGTGTAATCACAGACAAACAGATATAACAGAAAAAGTATCAAAAAGTATCGCGGATGCCCAATGCTAAAAATACTGTAATTGGACTTCCGGAAACTAGGTGGCGATTGTGCTCAAAATTGAGCACTATTTTGCTGTACCATGAAATAGGTTCGAGTGTAATGTTTATTTGTCTGTGGTGTTGTGCCCTAGAGGTCCTCTGCTCGGCAAAATTATGCCTTCAGATTTGTATGTTAATGATGGGCTATTCTGCCATTAAAATATTCCTGTTGGAATGTAGTCGGTTTCGACGGCTTCGAGTGGGAAATCGTCGAACGCACATGTGTTGTGTTTAGGCTTTTCAAACTGTATGAAGTCGGTAGCAGTTGTGGGAATTTGAGCCTGAAGGGCTTTTTCAAGAAGTCGTTGTAGGGGTTTTCTGTGTAAATGATAATAAAAACATATTGGAAAATATTTAAATGAGTGAGTGTTCAAAGGATTTGAAATTTGAGGAAAATTTGTTTAAAAGTTCTACAAACACGTTCTTTATAGCCTCAAGATAATGTCCACGGCTATAAACGCAAGCCTTGCTGAAGGTGTCTGTATACGATTTCCAGAAGGTTCCCAGACAACCAGAATGAGCTAGGGCTTGATCTTGATTGGCCGCCCGTGGTTGCTATTCCATATCGCTAGATCAGCTACACTTACACAAGGAATCAACCAGATTCCTGCTTGGGACTAACAGCCACCCTAAGTGTATAAGTGCTGGTGATCTTCTATTTTTTTTTTTGGCAACAATGGCGCCTGCCATGTCAGAATACAGATCAATTTGGGAAACGGGGAAGAATTGATGTTGCATACCCACCAGTTCATGCAGGAAAGTAAAGGTAAGTTAATTTTTATGGCAGAGAGGCTTGCTTTTGTAAGCTGACTGCCTAAGTATCAGGCGTAAGGAAAGGCGTGCTAAAATGATGGAAGAAGGAAAGCGTAGGGAGATCAGCTGTCATAGATTAAGAGTGGAAGATAGAAGCAAGTGAAAGTACAAACTACCAAGTACGAGGAAAGGGACAGGCCTGGGATTGAACCCAAGACATTCTGTTTATGAAGCAGAAGTGGTAGCCATTATGCTACCAACTCCGTCATTTACTTAAAATATGATTAATTGTATGCTCAAAAAACGGCAACTTGTCTCAGAACTAAGACATAACCAGACAAACAGACGTAACATTCGTCAACCGAAATTAGCGAACAAGCCCCTTGGTATGTAAGCACCTAATTGCAATGACATTCACTAGTATTCACAATGATGCAGACGTTTAGGGATTCAAAATGTGTGTAAAAATGTATGTCTCAGGCAAACGTGAAATTTAAATCCACCATACACAGCTAAAAATATGTTGTAAAATTAAGTTTATTTTCATGCACATATTTGGAGCATCAAAAATAAACCTAAATTTCAACGACCAATCCATTATTTTTCAATCGAAATCACTTTAAATTTACACGATCATGTAATATTCAACCATTTTTAGTTGAAAATTGAATGTATATTCATTTAAATTTACATGATGCTGTAACAACACATGCATTTGATTTATTTTTGCAGTAGACTTCAGTTTACATCACATTGAAAATTAAATATTTTTTTTCTGTGTAGTGCTTCGAACGATACTGATTGAAGGCAGGTTGATCATTGAAAAGCGAAGAAATATGTGGCTTGTATGAATTTGTTCTTCCTCTGTTTTGGTTTTTATCTGTCCATTTAAAAACTAAGTACTCTTGTTAGTTTGGAAAAACAAAGCTTTTGCTTTGTTGATTGGAACTTACGCCCCAGCATGGGCCAAAAAAGTTTTACTATCTATGCACAAAAAAAATCTAATACTATTAAACAAATATTTGCAATATATTGTTATTAACCTTTACGTAACCGATCCCCGAAATCAACATTTGAATAAGTTGACCGTTCCGGAACACCGAGGCCGGTTCCACCAGGGCCCCTGTGGGGACTGTCGTGAATTCGGCTTCCGGGATAACAAACGCGCATCCATTTCACACTCCGTTGCACTCATCACATCGAACATCTTCGTAAATTCGGCTCATCGAAATGTTCGGAGCCAGAAAGCACACACAACCGTTCTCGTGCAAATCCGTTTTAAAACTGATTTGTTTACTAGAAATCAATCGTGTGCAAACCCTTCACGGGCCTTGTGTGCATTCGAACCCTTTACAGGCCTTGTGCGCATTTAAATCATCGTAATTCCAAAAGCCTTTTATTCATTTAATTATTTTTTTTACACTGTTACATCTATTCCCTACATTCACCTTCTCCTCTACTCTCTTTGATAATGTAAATAATATTTCCACATGAATGGAAAGCTCACTTCATAAAATATGACCAGAAAATATGTTTACGTATTTAAAATATGTTGTTTATCTTTTTAATGATATCTTGTATTAACAAATTTTATTGAATTCAGTGAGAAAAGGTATTTATAGAATTAATAAATGCTGTACAATCGTCTCTTATTAGCTATTTCAATTACAAACTCTTTCGTAAATAGGTACTGATTAATGCTCAAAACATTCAATAAGCAGCAAAATCCTCAAATAAACTAAATTTACATTTTATTGATTGATTGAGCTTGCCAGGCTCGAAGCATCCCTTCAGCAGCAAAATCAGAAAATGTTCATCAATTTCCTCAAATCATCTCATTTGACATGTTCTAACGCACTACAAATAGCTCAATCTGATTTCAATCATGCTATTTCGGATTGAGCTTACTAGGCTCGAAGCATCCCTTCAGCAGCAAAATCAGAAAATGTTCATCAATGTCCTCAAATCATCTCATTTGACATGTTCTAACGCACTACAAATAGCTCAATCTGATTTCAATCATGCTATTTCGGATTGAGCTTACCAGGCTCGAAGCATCCCTTCACTGGCAAAATCAGAAAATGTTCATCAATTTCCTAAAATCATCTCATTTGACATGTTCTAACGCACTACAAATAGCTCAATCTGATTTCAATCATGCTATTTCGGATTGAGCTTACCAGGCTCGAAGCATCCCTTCAGCGGCAAAATCAGAAAATGTTCATCAATTTCCTCAAATCATCTCATTTTACATGTTCTAACGCACTCAGAGTGAGCTGTCTGATTTCAATCATGCTATTTTGGATTGAGCTTACCAGGCTCGAAGCATCCCTTCAGCAGTAAAATCAGAAAATGTTCATCAATTTCCTAAAATCATCTCATTTGACATGTTCTAACGCACTACAAATAGCTCAATCTGATTTCAATCATGCTATTTCGGATTGAGCTTACCAGGCTCGAAGCATCCCTTCAGCAGCAAAATCAGAAAATGTTCATCAATTTCCTCAAATCATCTCATTTGACATGTTCTAACGCACTACAAATAGCTCAATCTGATTTCAATCATGCTATTTCGGATTGAACTTACCAGGCTCGAAGCATCCCTTCAGCGGCAAAATCAGAAAATGTTCATCAATTTCCTAAAATCATCTCATTTTACATGTTCTAACGCACTACAAACAGCTCACTCTGATTTCAATCATGCTATTTTGGATTGAGCTTACCAGGCTCGAAGCATCCCTTCAGCAGTAAAATCAGAAAATGTTCATCAATTTCCTAAAATCATCTCATTTGACATGTTCTAACGCACTACAAATAGCTCAATCTGATTTCAATCATGCTATTTCGGATTGAGCTTACCAGGCTCGAAGCATCCCTTCAGCAGCAAAATCAGAAAATGTTCATCAATTTCCTCAAATCATCTCATTTGACGTGTTCTAACGCACTACAAATAGCTCACTCTGATTTCAATCATGCTATTTCGGATTGAGCTTACCAGGCTCGAAGCATCCCTTCAGCAGCAAAATCAGAAAATGTTCATAAATGTCTTCAAATCATCTCATTTGACATGTTCTAACGCACTACAAATAGCTCAATCTGATTTCAATCATACTATTTCGGATTGAGCTTACCAGGCTCGAAGCATCCCTTCAGCAGTAAAATCAGAAAATGTTCATCAATTTCCTAAAATCATCTCATTTGACATGTTCTAACGCACTACAAATAGCTCAATCTGATTTCAATCATGCTATTTCGGATTGAGCTTACCAGGCTCGAAGCATCCCTTCAGCAGCAAAATCAGAAAATGTTCATCAATTACCTCAAATCATCTCATTTGACATGTTCTAACGCACTAAAAATAGCTCAATCTGATCTCAATCATGCTATTTTGGATTGAGCTTACCAGGCTCGAAGCATCCCTTCAGCAGCAAAATCAGAAAATGTTCATCAATTTCCTCAAATCATCTCATTTGACATGTTCTTACTTACTTACTTACTTATTTGGCTTTACATCAATTATCTTGATAAAGCCTCGCCAACAATATTTCGCCAATTCCCTCGGTTCATGGCCGCTTCTCTCCATCCTCGACTGTGACCCACGCTCTCCAGGTCCTGGTGTACCTGGTCAATCCACCTAGCTCGCTGCGCCCCACGCCTTCTTGTTCCGACCGGATTCGTGGCGAACACCATCTTTACAGGGTTGTTGTCCGGCATTCTTGCAACATGCCCTGCCCAGCGTATCCTTCCAGCTTTAGCTACCTTTACGATACTGGGTTCGCCGTAGAGTTGAGCGAGCTCGTGGTTCATCCTTCGCCGCCACACGCCGTTCTCCTGCACGCCGCCGAAGATCGTCCTTAGCACTCGGCGTTCGAAAACCCCAAGAGCTTGCAAGTCCTCCTCGAGCATAGTCCACGCCTCATGCCCATAGAGGACTACCGGTCTTATGAGCGATTTGTACATCGTGCATTTGGTGCGGGGGTGAATCTTTCTTGACCGCAGTTTCTTCTGGAGCCCATAGTAGGCACGACTCCCGCTGATGATGCGCCTTCGTATTTCCCGACTAACATTGTTGTCAGCCGTCAACAAGGATCCAAGGTAGACGAACTCGTCCACCACCTCGAAGGTATCCCCGTCTATCGTAACACTGCTTCCAAGGCGGGCCCTGCCGCGCTCAGTTCCGCCAACCAGCATGTACTTTGTTTTCGACGCATTCACCATTAGCCCGACTCTTGTTGCTTCGCGTTTCAGGCGGGTGAACAAATCTGCCACCGTTTCAAATTTTCTCCCAATAATATCCATGTCGTCCGCGAAGCAAACAAATTGTCCGGATCTCGTGAAAATCGTGCCTCGACTGTTAAGTCCGGCTCTCCGCATGACACCTTCAAGCGCAATATTGAATAACAGGCACGAAAGTCCGTCGCCCTGTCGTAGTCCCCGCCGAGACTCGAACGAACTGGAGTGTTCGCCCGAGATCTTCACGCAGTTTTGCACACCGTCCATCGTTGCTCTGATCAATCTTGTGAGCTTCCAGGGAAAGCTGTTCTCGACATGTTCTTACGCACTACAAATAGCTCAATCTGATTTTAATCATGCTATTTCGGATTGAGCTTACCTACCAGGCTCGAAGCATCCCTTCAGCAGCAAAATCAGAAAATGTTCATCAATTTCCTCAAATCATCTTATTTGACATGTTCTTACGCACTACAAATAGCTCAATCTGATTTCAATCATGCTATTTCGGATTGAGCTTACCAGGCTCGAAGCATCCCTTCAGCAGCAAAATCAGAAAATGTTCATCAATTTCCTCAAATCATCTCATTTGACATGTTCTAACGCACTACAAATAGCTCAATCTGATTTCAATCATGCTATTTCGGATTGAGCTTACCAGGCTCGAAGCATCCCTTCAGCAGCAAAATCAGAAAATGTTCATCATGTTTTGTAAAAAAATAGCATTATTTTTCAATGTAAGATTACAATTAGCAGGTTTCTAAATTAATGAAAACCTATACTTTCAGTTTAAAATTAATTATCATTAAATAAAAATAATGAGTAATTTAAATAAATCTAGGCGTTTTAGGCGTTTGAAAAAACCTGGATTTCAAACAAAGATGCGATAATAATCAGATTTTCGTTTGACCCAACTAGGTCCGATGGTGCCTTCAAACCACCGACCAACCCACTCCAGAGTTGGATTTTCGTTTGACCCAACTAGGTCCGATAGTGCCTTCAATCCATCGACCAACCCACTCCAGAGTTGGATTTTCTTTGACCCAACTAGGTCCGATGGTGCCTTCAATCCATCGACCAACCCACTCCAGAGTTGGATTTTCTTTGACCCAACTAGGTCCGATGGTGCCTTCAAACCATCGACCAACCCACTCCAGAGTTGGATTTTCTTTGACCCAACTAGGTCCGATGGTGCCTTCAATCCATCGACCAACCCACTCCAGAGTTGGATTTTCGTTTGACCCAACTAGGTCCGATGGTGCCTTCAATCCATCGACCAACCCACTCCAGAGTTGGATTTTCTTTGACCCAACTAGGTCCGATGGTGCCTTCAATCCATCGACCAACCCACTCCAGAGTTGGATTTTCTTTGACCCAACTAGTTCCGATGGTGCCTTCAATCCATCGACCAACCCACTCCAGAATTGAATTTTCGTCTGACCCAACTAGGCCCGGTGGTGCCTTCAAACCACCGAACAACTCACTCCAGAATTGGATTTTCTATCACACCAACTATATTTATCACAGCATTTTATATTGTCACATTTGCAAAACATGATCGAAAATCAATCTAATCTTTTCTCACATAATAATCTTTAGAATTAGATGCTTTTATTACCCGACAACTCTACTATTGGCTGGAAAAGGCATTTTACTAGATACGAGGGTGTTATGTATGTATTAATTGTCACGGCAAACGTTACATTTCCAGTAGGCTCTGCAGTAGGATATGAAACAAAAATCATATGCAAAATTTCGAATTTGCTCCATTTTTTTTTTTTTGATCAAGTGTCTACATTAAATTTACACAATTATTATTTACAGAAGATACAGCCAACTCTAAACAAATAGTTTACTTTTCACTAACGCAACCCTTTGTTGAGTAGTTTAACCTTATTCTTTTTATTTCAATATAATAAAAAATAACAGTTTGAATACTTTTTATTTTTTTTTGCTTACTTTTGTGCATCCCAAAAGTAACTCAAACCTCATAATCTAATTGCAAACCATTGGAAAAAACAGTATTCTTTGCTTTTACAATGCATGAAAGTAGGCACAAATGAGTTGTCGGGGTGTACTACAACCTCTACTGTTCCGTGACCTAAAAATGTGTGCCAGTACATGCATTAAATCAAGACATCATAAGAAATACAAGCGCAATTAGACAAAGACAATAAAAAGCATTTCGTTTCATCACGGAGTAAAGTACTACTTACCAATCGAAATTGTTTCCATTTAGCGCAGGCATACGGTGCCGCGCACAAACAAATCAAAATACTTCTCCGGAGACACATTGTAAGCATGACCTCCATTTGCATACATAAAATCTGCGCTTTAGCAAGCAGAGCATCACGGAGGAGGATGTTTGTAAGATGGCATCACATGAACAACGAAGGACGCTCCGAGGGAAAATTCATGTTTACCAACAAAATATATCAATTCAAATAAATCACCTTCGTGGCCGAGCTTTTTCGTTTGGGGGTGTCACTGTGGCCGAACTTTGCAAGTGAGGAACAAAACAAATCACTCGATTACCAGAGCACACAACACAACATATTCGATCAATGATCACTTTTACTACGGGAACGACTCAAGTTCCCCACCGACCGCGTCATTGTCGTGAATTCGGCTTCCGGGATAACAAACGCGCATCCATTTCACACTCCGTTGCACTCATCACATCGAACATCTTCGTAAATTCGGCTCATCGAAATGTTCGGAGCCAGAAAGCACACACAACCGTTCTCGTGCAAATCCGTTTTAAAAACTGATTTGTTTACTAGAAATCAATCGTGTGCAAACCCTTCACGGGCCTTGTGTGCATTCGAACCCTTTACAGGCCTTGTGCGCATTTAAATCATCGTAATTCCAAAAGCCTTTTATTCATTTAATTATTTTTTTTTACACTGTTACATCTATTCCCTACAGGGACATTTCCGTTTTTTATCCACAACATACCATGCGATGGCTAATCTTCAAGAATTCGAGAGAGCTTGTCATTAAATGAAGAAAAATCGAAATATGTGGTCACTCCAGAGCTCTTGGCACGGGTTTCGCGAGGGCCTCTTTGGGGACATTTCCGTTTTATGACCAAAACATACCGTGCAACATCTCAATCTTCGTCAATCCGGAACAACATTCCAATAAATGAAGAATAAACTAAATACAGTGTTCCCATGAACAGAACCGATGTTAACCTTTTGTTTGAACCTTGCAAGTTGTGTTGAACCGCAAACGCACTTTGTCTCTGTACCAATGTATCACGCCAAACCCGGTGCATGTGTTCTTCGGTTCAAACTTTGGTTCAAACTTAGGTTCAAATAATGACACAAAGCAGACAGACAGAGAACCTGGGTGGATATATTGCTGACAACTACGAACAAAGCTCGCCTAGCAGTCATCTCCCACGCGGGTGGCCCAAACAGCACAGGTCAAACGTGGGCCAAGCCAAGCAGTAAACGCTGATGCTTTTCAACACTCAAGTAACGGGATGTCTAGCAGCGTTGTGAGCCACACTAGCACACTCATAAAACATGAACGGTAGGCGTACCTCGTTGCTTATACCTTCCCTACAGAGAACGGTTGAAATTCACGCGGATAGTTTTCTACGATCTTATATGGAACCTCTTTGTACAAATTGCAAGTCCCTTGAGGCTTGAATAAATGTTGTATTTAGGCATATCAACTAAGATCAATATTTTAGGTAATAATTGGTGGTAACTTAATAAATGAAATCAAGGATTTTACTATATCATACAACAAGAAACGATAAGTAGAAATTGATAAGCAAGGATTTCAACTGTTATCGGTCTGTCCGTTTTGTGCCATCTCCAAAATTTGAACCGCGATTCCAATCAAGGTACAAATGTATTGGTTTTCGAACCGGCGTTCAAACCAGTGATGCCACATAAACAGATTTATCTGTAATTACACAGATTTTTTCCTGTTCTGGTCTACAGATATCTGTGATCAAAGATCACAGATTTTTGAGATAAAAAAGATTTTTTAGATTTTTGGACAAATCACGAATTTTGGGTACGATTTTAGAATGCAAGTTAAGACCTGAGGGGCCTGTTCGGGTTTTTAAAAAAGAACGCGGACTCGTTGACGGTCGAAACAGAAGTGAGCAATAATTTTATTTCAATTAAAATGAAAACATAAAATGCAACCTAAGCAGCAGATCGGCGTTGACAACGGCCTAGATTCCACACGGGTTGATTGCAGCGCGTGGTGCAGCGTCAGCGCATCGCAGGCGATGGGTATCCGGTGTTATTTTGATGATTCGAATGAATGGGTGTTAACTACTCCCCCTTTGAAGTGTTGAGCCTCCTGGATCAACGACTGGTAGAACTGTATGTGTCAGCAAGTGTCGGTGGTTGATAAATGTAATGTAGCGGAGTGGCTTGTGGTTTTTCTTGAGGTGTGATGATGTTAACTGAAGCTGTTTGTTGACGTGCCTTAACGAAGATGTAGAATCCTAGTAGAATGATCAATGTTGTGGTGAATGAAAATCCTCCCCACAATGACCACGATGTTACATCTGTCTTTGTGTGCAGATATTCCAATTTTTTGATGTTTTTCAGATGAAGTTGGTGTATTCTGTTAATGCCAACAGTTTGATAAGTTTGGGTCCTGGATATGTTTAGGTCGGTTGATGGTGCAAAGAACGGTTGTTCTACGATTCTGGTTACAGCGTTTGTAAATGTAAAGTTCTGAAAGGTGATAGAACAGTTTTCGTATACGATGAGATATGAGCCTCGTAACTGTCTGTTCGTCGCTCCACAGGTATTTTGTAGAGTGTCGTGTACATCATTTAGAAGTACTGTTGTGGTTCCCATTTCGATGACTGGAATATGATTGTAGATGACTTCGTATGAACAGTTGCTTGGAGAACCTGTTATGACGTTGCTAATGCAACTATCGGTGGACACGTCTTTAAGTTCAGATGTTTTGCAAATGGTCCAATTAGCCAATTCCGTACATGGTGTTATCAACAGATAAAGGTTTGACACGCTTTTAAAGAAGATTTTGCCGGGTATCACAATACGCTCTGCTTGATTGATCACAGCTTCGACTCGAAGTTGTTGAAATGTAGTGTTGCTGAAGTTGGGGATGCCTACAATGTACAAGATGACTTCTCCGTTGGTGACGACTGATGTGGTAGCGAACTGCAAGGCTTCATCTATCAGGTTCTGGTGAATTCCTTGTGTCTCTAATCTGGATGTAATCTCTTCGGTTTCTGTTGGACTTAACAATTTGTTATTTAAAATATTCAATTTTGAAAATATTATTGCATTTCTAATAGCTTCGATTTCGTCATTTATTAGATCTAGATGAAACATAATTTTCAGTGAATCTAACTCCTTTGATATTTCGTTAAAATTTTGAGAATCTAAGAGGCTTATGTCATTCAAATAGATAGTCAAATTTGTAAGTGTTTTCTCTAATTTTTCGTTGATTTCTACTTGATCGTTATTATTGTCAACAAGGTGATTTATCGAACTATTTATATTTTTGAGGTCGTCTGAATCAGGAGATCCAGCCATCCATTTCCATGCTTTACCTAAAGCGTCCCATCTTCTGACTCTTTTGCTATTTAAGGGTTTTACTTGTGCTAGGTTATTTTTTAATGTCTCGATTCTATGAGTAAGTATTGGATTAGAACAATTTTTTTCATTTACAATATCTTCAAGGTAGGTTACAGTAGTTTGAATAGACGTCACATTGACAGTGTGTATGAATTTTGTGTAGCCTTCTAATATTCTTCCGTTTCTTAATTTTACTATAGCAATGGGATTTTTATCCAGGTTGTGGATTTGCAGGGATGCAAGGATAGGGGGTATGCTGGAATGAAAAGAATGGTGCGGTGTTAGAGGAAGGATTATTGGTTCGCTGGAATCTTACAAGTTTTGATTTCGTATGTTGATATTCTTTATGTTTGACTTATGTAAATTTTGATTTTTCTCGTTTCTTACCGTTACTCTTTGATTGGTTTGGACAAAATGTTTTTTGAAGAGAGGTTTATGTTTGCTTTTGAAAATTTTGTCTTTTACAAGAATCTCTTGCCCTGTTTCTAAATCTGGGGGCTCTTGTCTTTTCCTGTTATGTGTTTCCAAAAGTTTTTCTTGTTTCGCTTTTAATTGTACAATAACTTCGTCGTAGCGTCTATTTCTTACATGGTCAATTTCTTCAATAGGGACAGGATTACTGGATTTACCGAAAAGAATTTCTTTTGGAGTTTTCCCGGTGGTTGAATGAATTGTGTCGTTATATTTGTTCACGGATATTGCCATCAATCTTCGACAAGGATAAGATGGGTTTAGGGATTTTTGAATTCTGTATAACTCAGTGATAGTTGAATGAAATCGTTCAACCTGTCCATTAACTTCAGATTTATTGCTGGGGGTAACGTATGCTTGAATATTCAGATCTAACATAATGCCTTTTATTTCCGGCGACAGAAATGCTTTCTCGTTATCCGTTGTCACGGCTGAAGGAATGATATTAGACGTTATGGTTTCTTCAAATGCTCGACGAATATGAACAACATGGCGTGATTTAATAGGTATCATTCTTCCAAATTTTGAAAACTTGTCTAGGCTGGACAAAAAGTAATTGTTGTCAATCTGGTAAATATCTATATGAATGATATCGTAAGGATGGTTAGGGATAGGAGTTTCTTGGATATGGATTTTTAAAGGGTGTCTGTCGTATTTCGTTGTATTGCAAGTGTCACAGGTTCGTATGAAATCTTTCACTTTAGCAGAGAGTTTTGGAAAATAATGTGTGCGTAAAATTTGTTGCTTGTTCTCGTTGATGCCTCGATGTGCTCTTTCGTGAGTATTTTCAATTAATTTATCTTGTTCATTGGGGTCGGTTACATCAATAAGGAGATTTTGTGTGAATCGGATTTTTAATAAATTTGCTCTGCTAAAATATTTTCTGTATACTTCTTGAAGTTGTCCGAGGATGGTTTCAGATGTATGTAGGCCAATGAGTTTACTAGGTACAAAAAAGTTTTTTAAAATGGTAGTAAGTACTTGTTCCGTAAATTGAGTCCGTTTTATCAAAATTCTTTTATAACCTGGGAAGGGAGTCGTAACTATCGTTTCGGGATTAATTTTGGTATGCTCAATTATAATTTGAAGTCTAAATGCGTTAAGTGGGGCTTCAGTCGATATAATATAGTTACTGTCATCGTCTTCGGCCGAATGTTGTGTTGGAGTGAGAGAATTAATTTGAATTCGACTCAATGCATCCGCTACAACATTTGTCCGTCCAGGTTTATATATGATTTGGTAATCGTGTTCCTCCAAATACGATTTCCAACGTTTTAATTTAGCGTTAGTGTTCTTTGAAGATAAAGAGAAAGTTAGGGGTTGGTGATCTGTTATTACTACAAATTTTTGACCGTAAATGTAGTTCCTGAAAACTTTCAAAGCCCAGTAGATGGCAAGCATTTCTTTTTCTGTAGCTGAGAAGTTTTCCTCGGTTCTGTTCAGCGTCCGAGAAGCGAAGTGAATTGGTTTGTCTTTCCCTATTTCACCTTGGCTAAGAACTGCTCCTATAGCGTAATTAGAAGCATCTGTCGTAATAAGAAATTTTTTATCAAAGCTTGGGTACGTTAATATATCGCTGGAAGTAAGTATGGTTTTGAGTTGTTCAAAAGCTTCCTTCTCTGTATCTCCAAAGGTAATTTTTTTGTTAGATGAAGGGTCTCTCTCCCCTCTGAAGAGATTTGTAAGAGGTTTTTGCTATTTTAGCGAAATCTTTTACAAATCTTCGGTAGTATCCAATTAATCCCAAAAAACTTCTTAATTCTTTAACTGTTTTAGGTTCAGGCCATTTTTCTATTGATTCTATTTTCTTTGGGTTCGGTTTTATTCCGTCTTTTGTAATTACGTATCCGAGAAATTCAACAGATTTTTTTCAAAAATTCAGATTTATCAGGTTGCACTTTCAAATTTGCATCCTGTAATGTTTTTAAAATTATTTTCAAATTCTTTGTAGCTTCTTCCAATGTTTTTCCAAATACAACGACATCGTCCATGTACACATAACAAATTTTGCCAATGTGTTCACGTAAAACGTCATCCATTGCCCTTTGGAAAATCGCTGGAGCATTTTTTAAACCAAATGGCATACGAACAAATTCGTATTTGCCTTGGTTAACGGAAAATGCTGTTTTTTCAACATCTCTAGGATTCATCTTTATTTGATGAAACCCAGAGGCTAAATCTAAAGTAGTAAAGTATTGGTTACCTCCAAGCTGATCTAGTATATTAGAAATTTCCGGCATCGGGTATTTGTCAGATATTGTCTTCTGATTTAGTTTTCTAAAGTCTATTACAAGTCTGAATTTGTTTTTACCAGACGCATCCATCTTCTTTGGAACAATCCAAACTGGTGAGTTCCATGGAGATCTGGATGGTCGAATGATTCCATCATCTAATAGTTTTGTAATTTGTGCATTAACTTCTTCTTTATAAGCGACGGGGTAAGGATAAGATTTTTGGTAGATGGGGATATCATCTTCCGTGCGTATATCGCATTCAACATTAGTTGTACACGATAATTTGTTGTCCGGATTGTGAAAAACTTGTTTGATAGAATTCAAAATTGGTAGTAAAGCATTTTTTTCTTCTTCGGTGAGATGTGAAGTTCTAATATCGGAAGTTTGGTTAACGTGGTTAATTTTGCGTGGGCTCGGTGAAGGGTAGTAAAATTGCAAAGGAATGTTAAGGGTTGTGTCGTTACCGAACACTTGGAAAGTCGATAAACTAGATATGAGATTGTAGTTTTCCCCAAATATAAATTCGGTTCCTATTAAACCGTCAAAGAAGGTATGGAAGTCAAAAACCAAAAATTCTGAAGGTTCTTTTCTTACTGGCTCAAATAATGAAAGATGCATCATTTCGGAAATAAAACCTTTACCGGTTACTCCTTTTACGGGTGCATCTGGAATTTTGAATACGGGTTTACCGGAGTGGTATGCCCATTTTTTTTGAAATTAAATTTACGTTAGCTCCACAGTCAATCAGAAACTTCATTTCACCTCTAGTAGTAGGGATTTTAATGTATGGAAGGGGAGAGATGGTAGGTTTTAATCGAACCATTTGCTCACCCATTCCAGATCGTTCTCTAAAAAATTCACATTTGGCTCGTTTTCAGATTCACCTTCTTGAGGCTCAACTGGTTCTTGTGGTTCTAAAGCATCTGATAATTCTGCGGGAGGGTTGAAATTGTATTCTCTTATTTCGTCATATTCCTCTCTTGAACAATCTTCCAGTTGATGAGCAACTCGTTTTGTCGGGGGGTTATGAGCTTGCATTGATTCGGTTATTGGTCTAGACATTTTGAAATTTGGTCTATTTCCGTAATTTAACATACGAGAATGGATCGATCTATCAACGTCCATTGGTTCAGGCTTGGGTTGCTGTTGATAAAAGCTTCTATTAGGAGCAAAGACGTTAGGCGAGTTTTGAGCATACGCTCTAAATGGAGTTTGGTTTTGAATGTAGGGTTTGTTTTGAGTTTGTGTTTGGAAAGGGGGTGGTTGTCTGAAATTTATTGGTGGAGGCTGATAATTGTTTCTGGGTGGAGGCGGTGGTGCTTGTTGAAGATGCCTTTGAATAGGTTTTGGCGGTGGTACCGGAATGTTACCTCGAGGAGCTGGGATAGGTGGTAGAGGATGTGATTTGAAGGGTGCATTGCGAGCATTCAAATTTAGGAACTCAACACAATAATGATAGGCTGAAGCAAGGGATTTCGGTTTGTAATTTTTGCAAAAAAGTGATAGCGGTTCACCTAGACCTCTAATGAATGTGTCTAGCGCCATCATATTGTACAGTTTTATCAAGGCGGCCTCATGTCCTTTCCAAGTTTCGTCTGTAGAGATGGCTGAGCTGATCAAGGTGATCATTTCTCGCACTCCTACTGTAATAAGTTTCGATGGTTTCATTTTTGCCTTCGAACCATGGTTTTCAATTGGTTGTCGAGTGTCATGAGGTCCCGTTTATCGGCATAATATAACCGCAGAACCTCTTTGATTTCATCCCAATTGTTGGATGTATTGTTTGAAATTAAATGTCATTTGCTTCGTTTTTTATCTTTCTCCTGACTGTTTTCATCACTAGATGATATTCGAAACTGTCCCGGAAATCATCAAACAATTCCAGGCAATCTTCAACATCGAGAATCCAAGTGGATAAATCTCGTGCATTTCCATTGAACTCAGGTAAATCCTTCACAATACTCGGGATTTTACCTCTATCTAAAAAGCTAACAGAAGCATCGATTGCATATCTTTGTGTTGCCTGGGTGGCATTTGGATTTGAAGAATTATTTCTCACCGTTAAAACGTGCAGGTTGCAAAAGAGGGATTGGATTTGGTGGGTTTGCCATTTTTTTTCTAACTAAGATTTCACTAGCACTTCACTTCACTGTCACTCGCGGTTTGTTCTCGGTTATCTTTTGAAGTAGTTTTTAGGGTTAGTTTTTCGGATTAATACTGTGGATATTTCAGTGTTTTGTCGGGGGGTTACGGTGGGTCCGGTCGGTCCATAAGTCACTCCGACTCTGGGAATATAGTAGGTGGAGATTTATGTTTATAAAGACACTACGTCGGCTTTGATGCAAGGTTCCCAGGCTTGTCGCTGTGGGTTTATGTTTATGTCTTTATATCTTAAATTATAATTTCTTTCTAACCTGTTTACTAGTATTTTCAGTCGATTGAGATAACATATAGAGGGAAGCGGCGCGGTGTTGAGATTTATGTCATCCTTCTGTGATTGGCATGCCGACATGGGCTTCTTCGAATTCATTCTTGTGGCCTTACTCGGCACATGATGACGGGGTTACGCTCGACTGACGTGGGTCACGGATTAGACTTCCCGGGAGAAATCATATACGGCCGAGTTGTTACGTTCAAGTCTTTGAAGCGCCAGTGTAAGTTGTGTGATTTTCCAGGTGCCTGTTTATCGTTTCATCGGAAAAAAAGACACAGCTAGAGTCGCAGCCAATCCTCCTGCGAATAGCCCGCAGTAGGAGACTCCTGCGCGTCGCGGTACGATGTAGCTCTGTATTTCTTCTGGAATCCGACAGGCTAGAAGACAGCCTTTGCCCGTAGGGATTAAATTACCAACTCCTATGAAGGTAATACTGAGTTAACTTCTGCGGAAAATCTAAAAAAGCCTGGGTCCCATACTGTGTGCCACACAACGGGGATCGCTTTATTGGACCACCGTTTAAGACACTGAGGGCCGGCCAATCGTCCGTTCGGTTGTTCGTTTCAGATGCGGCTTTTTACTAAAAAAGACAACGCGGATCACTCGGTTTGCGTTAAGTAGCGGGGTCTGATAATCACGGAGTGGAGTCCAATATTCATTTGGTGTACGATTCTTCTCAATTAAGAATGAAAACAATAAAATGCACCGGTACAGCTAGTCAGATCCGGTTGCGGTTTGACTTACACCGGGGCTTCGTGGATTCCTTATCATACGGGGTTTGATGGTGCAGCGGGCGTGGATGCAGTCGTTCGGGAGCGCAATCGCTTAGGGCGATTATGGGCGTTTGTTTTTCCGGTGTTACTCGGTGGGTCTATGATGATGTCGAATGTTATCGGGGTGTATTAACTTGCCATTTACAGAATATAATTTGTGATTAACTCAGTTGCGAATGGGAGTTAGTAAATTTCCTCGGGGAGACATGACTTTTTGTACACACTCCTTTGATTAGCTAAATTTCTTAATACATTTATTATCAATTCTCAGTCACATGTACCACTCTTTTGGGGATTGTTGGTTGGTCGTGCAAGGTGCGTATTGTTCACTTGGTAGTATTATATCATACCTTCTGGTGCATGAATGTTGGTTTGTGAAAATTCACGTCAAATTATGTGTATTACTCCTTACCTGCTATACGTTACACTAACCTATTCCGGCACAATGGTAGAGGTGGAGTTATTACGTGAAGTTCAGGCTGCACAGTTCCGTCTGTATCTGAGATCCTTTTCTTCGCCATGGACTGGACGGAATCAGGAAAAATCGGGTGCCGTTGTTTTTTTTAGCCTGAGAGTTTTTTTTGTTTTTAGATTATAATATTGATCAAATTCTTTTGAGACATCTACTTAGTTAGTAATACCACTTTCTCTCAGGACCGTAAGGGAATCAGTGTCCTGCCGCAATGTCGAAATCTTTTTAATACAGGCCAAACAGTTTTATTGCTGTGAAACCCAGCAAATTCTTTTTTTGGCTTCGATTTTTGTGCGTAAATTCAG
>NW_018734418.1:0-33902 GCF_002204515.2 Aedes aegypti
TGGATAGAACAATCAAGTTATTTTCAGTCAGTGTGAACTAAAATTTCTTAAGCAAATCTTAAATTATCAAGTTAATCTAGTGTTGAATTCATGCAGTTAGTGTTCTTAAACCTAGTGAGTAAAACCTTTATGCAGAATTGTGAAATAATACTTAACTAAATTCCTATTTCTATTGATCTCGATATTGTTTACTTAGAACCTAAATTCAACTTAATACTAGATCACAGTTTAATCTTTGGCTAGAGTTTGGCTACACGCAGTAAGTAATAGAAAATGATCCTAAAAAGAAATATTACAAGTAATAAACATTTGTAGGAAGCAAGTATCATCAGCAGTCGACGAAACGAATCGAACGTTTCGGAGGTTATCACCAAAATATGTAAGTGACAATAGATTTACATAAAGAGATTCTACCTTACAATAAAATTTATTTGTAGCTTTAAGCAGTACACTACAACCCTGTGTTTGCTCTAAAGAATTTGGCATTCCCACCCCCACAGCCATCTTAGTATTAAAAAAGACGCGCAAACCGTCTTCAGCCATTTAAGGACTTTTCATTTTATAAAGTGGATACTTTGTACATGCAATATCTTTTAAATTTACTCATGAAATCTCAATCGTAAAATCAATATTGTAATAATAAAAATGCTACAAAAATAATTATATTTCACGCTGATAAGGCACAACGTTTAGAACAGTCGATTTTTGGAGGTTGTCAAAAACAATGATTATTAGAAATTTGATTAAAAGTCCAACAATCTATATTTTTTATTTAAAAAAAGGCTTGTCTTCGAAAGCATCATCAATTAGAAGCCTGCTGAAAAATATAAAGTTATTTTTGGAGCAACAATTTTCCAGATATCATAAAATCATTTTTCACGGATTTTTTTAAAGGAAAATATTTTAAATTTAAATAGAACTAATATGAGTAGAATTTTAGGTTTAAAGTACGTCCTGAAGGAAGTACTAATATATGCCTACGCCTTCAAAGAGTTGTAAATTTGGTCCCCACGTCACATTTAAAGCACAATAGAAATTAGCGGAATTCGGGGCAAGTGTGCTACCCCTGATTTTTGTAAAAACTACAAACTATATTTTTTATTTGAGCTTAACAATATGTTCCCTTATAGTCCATAATACAATGGTCAAAATATGACGCAAATTGCTCTATTTTTCACGTATTTACATCGACTTTTGTGAAAACCATAAATTTTCAGTGATTTTTTATAAGATCTCGTTGTTTCTAAATAGCATGGTGAGAGGTAAATTAATAACGAATTTTTCAAATGTACTGTACATTGTGAAGCTATACAAATGTGTAAGTATTTGTGGCATTTGAACGAAAAAAAATATTTAGTTTTACATACAAAATCCATTTTGGTTGAAATCTATACTTTTTGGGGCAAATGTGCCACCTATTTGGTAAACAAAAATGGTTGGGGAGAAATTCATAAAAATGTAAATATCATCAACAAAATCATGATAATGAACCAAATTGAGGCACCAGTAATGGTTTTTGAAGTGTAGAAGAGGAATAGCGAACATTTTTGCTCTCACAATGATTTTTTTCTCAAAATATTCGATAATAACATGGTTTTAGGCGTTTAAGAACTATTAACTTATGTTCATCAATATTTTACCTTTATTTAGTGCTGATCTAGTGTAATATTATACAGATCCTCCATAATGAAAGATAATTCATATATCGCTTTGAATGGAGACAAAATAACGATTTAGTTATTCGAATTGACTAGTAGAGAGTTCCGCATGTGATGAACCTTGTTATAAAGCATCCCCTCATGACGGTAAACCTAAAAATATTTTTAAAATTGTCAATTAGGCTCTGCTTTGTTAGCAATATTAACAGGAAATAATGAAAATTTCATTACAAGTAGAATTACATGAATGTTCATTCGATGGCCGTCTTGCCCCATAAGGGTGGCACACTTGCCCCATAGTGTTGAAAATCAGGGTATTTTGGATGATATTTGAGGAGCTCCAAAACTAATACTTTTTGAAATTATTTTTTTTAATGGCACAGTGCTTATGGAAAGATGTGAAACTAACATCGTGAGGCTGAATTGGCGGGTTTTTTTAAGCTTTAGACAAAGTTAGAGAACATTTTGCTTAAGGTGGCACACTTGCCCCAAATCCTGCAAAAAGTATTTATTTCCAGAAGACCTTTAAAAACACAATGACAATGACTGCTGTATTGAATTCGAATTTATTTTCCATGTTTTGCTTTCATAATGTGTTATTATGAGATAACCAATAAAAATATTTGATGAAAAACGCGTACAATTTGCTGTAGATTGATAAATATAAAAGTAATATAAATATAAATATAGCTCTTCAACCAAAAGCGTTTTGTAAGATTTTGTATTTTTATAACATAGTAGAATAATAGTTGAACGATGTACAGAAAACCGATTACGGTTTCATCTATAAATAAAAAAGATATAGCAAAAACAAAGTGTCCACTTTATAAAATGAACAGTCCTTAGCTGCACAGACTCTAACTTAACACTAGACAACAGACAAGCATGCTCCAGTTGCACAGCCGAGAACAATTTTCAACGATAAATTTCAATGGCTGTAGCCCCTCCCCTTGGTTATGCGACCTTGCTGCGATGGGAGGGCATAATCCATTAGCCCATATGATGGAAACCAAAGGCGTAACCTGTAGTGGTAGTATCACATTTTGGCACTTTTTGCTTAAAGCCGCGTCATAATTCATATGGCATAGACGCAATAATATCTCGGATGAGATCCAACGAACATTCTGCGTTATTGATAGAATTGATGCCCATTTCAAATAATTAATTTATTCGAAGTGGACATTAATACTATTGGTGACGATCAGTTTGCCTTTTACTAACCAGAATGATCCGTAGCCACTCTTACTATTAGCTAGACACATCGTTATCAGTCGTACATGATAGGAAAATATTACTCTGAGGAAAATTACTAGTAGATTCACTGAGTGAAAATAAGTGGCGACAATCTTATTTTAATATGGTTTTGACATTGCCATAATAAGAAATACCTCTTTTGTAACAATGGTAAAAAATAATCTAACTCCAGCATTTTCGCAAAATTTACAAGTAGAAAGTAGGCGTTGTGAAGCATTGCATTTGCCACCGAAATGTGAATCTTGTAGGAGACTGTAATAGAAGCTTAAGGTAACTTTACTCTTAAATATTCACTATAAAAATGACTGTGGAAAGTAAGACGATGAGATCGATCATTAGGGAACACATGCTAGTTTCGAGTTTCGGATTTTTTCCGGGACACATCTGGTCACATTATTACAAATTATTCAAAACCATTTCGACTAGACAGTATTAGTAATGACACTACTACACTACTCTTTCAAACAAATTCTGATGGAGCTGTTGATTTTAACAATGCTTCCTTTTCTCAGAAGCAAGGGAATATGGGAATTTTTCAAAAACTACCACGTCACAATACGAAAAAAAACAGTGTTCATGTGGGCATCATAGCCTAGTCCGTCTGAGTATTGGTCCTGGTAGAGGGGAAACTTGGCAAATGCCAGACCGAGGGTTCAGCCTTGACAAGTTAAGCAGTCAGGCAGCTCCAAATGAAAACCAACAAAAACAAAAACAAACAAACAAAAATTCAATGGCTGTAGCGGGAATTGAACTTACACGCCATGGCACGATGTGATTAACTGCCTGACGAAACTAATCGTACGGCCACGAAACTCAAAGTAGTAGAATGAGGTTTTCATCTTCTAAGCACTCAGCATGTTGAATTTCGAGGCTACCGCTCTAAACTGATTCGCTTCCTCATCTTCTTATTCTTCTTTTTCGGTGCATTACGTCTTTACTGGAACAGAGCCTGCTTCTCGCTTAATTAGTTAAATAATAGGGGCCTTCCTTAGTCGAGTGGTTAGAGTTCGCGGCTACAAAGCTAAGCCATGCTGAAGGTGTCTGGGTTCGATTCCCGGTCGATCCAAGATCTTTTCGTAAAGGAAGTTCCCTTGACTTCCCTGGGCATAGAGTATTATCGTACCTGCCACACGATATACGAATGCAAAAATGGTAACTTTGGCAAAGAAAGCTCTCAGTTAATAACTGTGGAAGTGCTCATAAGAACACTACGCTGAGAAGCAGGCTCTGTCCCGGTGAGGACGTAATGCCAATAAGAAGAATGTTATTAAATAGTGATCAGTGACATAAATTTCTAATTCTAACAATTTCCATGGCGTTCTAGATTTGCTCTATTACCTTATGTGCCATTAAATTATGAGGGATTCAACCCTCTCTTATAAGCGATAAAATGCACTGCGTGCCACTGATCCGCTGGTTTTGAATCTCAGTAGCTCAGTCATGGCTAGGGATTTTTTGAATCCAAAATTGTTAATTTCCTGGGATTTTCAAATGGCACCTTAATTGACATAATGCTATCTGGAATAAAGCCGTTTGGCCTAACGCCATTTGGCATTATGGTCATTTGGAACCTGTGGTCATTTGGCATAATTAAAAAAAAAAACATTTCCTTATTCTATTTTTTTGTCTTTGGATTCATTAATGATCTGCTTAAATCAAATGTGTGTCATCTTCGACTCTACACAGTAGAATGGTATCATTACCGACCGGCGCCTTTCAAGCCACACTTATAATTGTATTTAATTTGTATCGTTTCAATAAAGAGAGTAATATGAGAAGTCAAACATGGTAACAAATCGGTTTTCTGCTGATTTTAGTGTATAAGAGCCAGAGCTGATAAATGTCATGAATTTCACGTGACTTTGACATTCGAATATTGCTAATATCATCGTTCCTAGTAGAAAAAGTCATCGGAAAATGTTTTTCCCAGTGACCTTTTTCGAATTACTATCGGTTGCCAATATTTGCTAATGCGATATTTCGCATGTGAGTAAGTATTTAATTTTTTTTTTTAAATTTTGACATTTAACAGCACTGATAAGGGCCTATTCTTACTAAAACATACCATAGTAATTTAAAAATATGCATAAAAGTTGAAAAATAACATTATTATGAATAGCCCCATATCATTTTCCGCTAACCAGGATATTAACGCAAATGCGGCCTTTTCTCAAAAAGGCCTCATTTCTATATATGACTGAAACCGATTTGAGTCCTATTAAACAAACATCAAAATTGCAATGTAGATTGCGAAAAACGATCCAAATTTACCAAGTAGATGTAGGTTATACCACGGAGTGACTGTTCCTTGTATTATTTTACACAGTGATTGTCTCAACGGCGAACATTATCAAGTTTTAGTCTTGTATTTTTTATCACACTATCTAAAAATACCTGTGTCAGCCTCTCTGTACTACACAACTTATCAACAAAAACACGATTTGGTTTCAATTGCATGAAAAATAACGTTCAGTTGGAATATTAGGAGGGTCCGTAGCCTTGAGGTTAGGCAGTGTTGCGATGGAGCTTCTTCGTGAACGATCATCTACGCATCTTCGCGATCCAACATTCGTCAAAATTCATTTTTAATTTTTGCGTCACGAAGAGCATCGCAAAATTCGAACGGAAGAAATGCCGAAGAAGCAAAATGAACACACCGAAAACTTGCTCGCGAAGCCTTTTCGCTCGCAGGATTAATTTATCCACGCGCTGTTCATTCTCGTGATTCATTGCAAGATTGCTTTTTCTCGCAAAGCCAAGCAAACACGCTGCTGGTCGTATCGTGTTCTGAGTACACGCAATCCGACAAAAGCACGCTTGAAGTACACAGCACGAGCGTGACTGCGTGCTGCTGGCTATGGCTTGGAGCGCTACCGCTCTGTAGCTAATTGCGCAACATTTGTCTAGCAATTCTTAGGTACAATTACAACATAATATCGATAGCATATATACAAACGCAAAATGTACCGATTTCAACACTTATTTTATTATTAGCGAACTATAAAAGTATAGCATCGCACTATAAAAACAAACATTAGTTTTGTAATTTTGTTGTTGAGTTAAATTTAATTTTAATGTTGTTGAAAACATATGAGAGGTCTGCAAGATTTCGATTGCAGGTTTTTTTTCCATTCAAATAAACCAAAGTAGGTAGGAACATGCAAGTAAATATTCTTTTTCAAATAAATCAATTACCGACGCGCATAACAAACACGCCTTCAATGGCGCACCAGCTTGTTTCGAGCCCACATGAAGATAATCCAAGTGAATATTTTCCTGCTCTTCGCGAAGAGCAGGCAGCGTGGATCGTACCGCTCACATTACCAAGCGATGAAAAATCACCCGATGATAGCGTCGGGAGAAGCAGCGATCCGAAAATGAATCACGACCGAATGAAGCATCCGAACGGTTGTTCATGTTTATTCTCAGATTCTGTTTTGATGTCTAGGAAAATTCATCGTGCTTCGTGTTTCCGATCGCTGTTCAGCAACATTGAGTTTAGGCTTTCGCTTCATAAGCGGATGGTCATGGCTTCGATTCCCAGCCCCTTCACAAAAAACCCGTCCAGCCACCAGAAGACGCCGCACGGAGGACCGTGTTTTGGGGAGCACATTCACCCTTCGTCAGTATCAGATGATGACTGAGACAAACTGACCCTCTTCGAATGCGGCTAGCTCCAAACGACTCAGGAACACGGCAAAATGAAGCACCGCAAGATCAATGGGCTATAGGCCAGGGGAAGTGGTTCACCTAGAGTGAATTTATAGCAGAGAAAAAGTAGATTTTGTATGAAAATTGACAGGAAAATTAATGACAAGTTCATCCTGGCATTTGATTGGGCTAACAGCACTCTCCTACCTGCTCGGTGTGAGAGTAAAATAGTGTAAATATATAATAGGGGAAAAGGTGGTAAAATGAACACCGTGCCTTTTACCGATGAAAAACAAATTTTGATGATTTTTTATCACTCACGGACGATTAGGAGCATAAATCGGAGTGTTCGGGTTGACACGGAGGTCAATAGAAGTGAAAATATCAACGAAAACTAATATTTTAGAAATCCACGTTTGAACATTAGAACTGTCGTAACTTTTAGCTCGAGAGTCTTGAGGTTTTTTAGTGAGATGAACATCGTTATGATATGATGTCGAAACTGATACCTTCAGATTTCTTTTTGAACGGGTTACAATCAATAACAGATATATTTTCGTTTATGCATAGAAAATTTTCAGAAATATT
Organism: Aedes aegypti; assembly: GCF_002204515.2. Taxonomy (NCBI): domain Eukaryota; kingdom Metazoa; phylum Arthropoda; class Insecta; order Diptera; family Culicidae; genus Aedes; species Aedes aegypti. The sequence goes on from NW_018734418.1 coordinate 7,152, forward strand.
CGTTTTGCTTACGTTTTTTGCATGATGTTTATTTTACCACCAACAGCTGTTCATTTTACCCACATAGTGCAGGTATAATTAACATTTGCATCGTTTTTTGCTAGCGATAAAAATATGTGAAAATTTAGCTATTTTAGTCTGAATTCGTGTCGCTGCTATAGATAACATCTCTACTTTTGGTGTTATGCGATACAGCTATACAAATTCCTCGTTTCGACGGCACAGAGTTCCTGTCAAATAATCATAAGGAATTAAAAAAATTGCAATATTATTTCAATTGAACAATTTACACAATTTCCCACGAGAAATACGCGTAGCACATACATAATGTTCATGGATGACGCAGGGTTCAATCAATCACATATTTAATCGACCGCACGAGATGCTGTAGAGATTCCCATGTACCATGTACCGTAAAATGGGGTGTTAAGGGATGAAAAAAACTTTCAACTAGAATTTCAAGCAACTTCTAGTATGTCAATAATTGAACAAAGAACAGCCCTACCATTCTTTCGTCGTGTATATCAAAAGCCAAATACAATGAGGATGATATGACAGATCTCTGAGATAATCATGAAAATGTGTGATTTTTTCATACAAAATGGGGTGTTAAGGAATTCATACAAAATGGGGTGTTAAGGAATTTGAGTTTCGGAAATAAAACCATATTTTGCCAACAACAATACATAATCTTTGTGGTCAATAACTTTGATGCTTTCATTCAATTTCATAGATTATGCTCTACCCTAATCAGAGTATACATCAATATTATTTAACTTGGAATTCCTGCAAACGCAAACCGTTTAATTTTAACTGCTGAATCTTTCATAGTTATTGATCCTATTTGGGAACTATCAATACATAGTAAAATTGTCTTATAACGATTTTTATACTTATATGCATTGCATTGCATTGTATTGCATTGCATATTGGGGTCCAGATAGCCGTAGCGGTAAACGCGCAGCTATTCAGCAAGACCAAGCTGAGGGTCGTGGGTTCGAATCCCACCGGTCGAGGATCATTTCGGGTTGGAAATTTTCTCGACTTCCCAGGGCATAGAGTATCTTCATACCTGCCACACGATATACGCATGCAAAAATGGTCATTGGCATAGTAAGCTCTCAGTTAATAACTGTGGAAGTGCTCATAAGACCACTAAGCTGAGAAGCAGGCTCTGTCCCAGTAGGGACGTAATGCCAGAAAGAAGAAGATAAAAATGTCAAAAGTGAAAAGCAGTTTTCGCCGTTAAAATCGACAAATCGAAAAAAAAACACACGGCTGTTTTACTTGCAAAATAAAAAGGCTGTGTGTTTTTAATTTTTCCGATTTGCGAAAACTGCTTTTTTATATTTGACATTTGCTTAATCTTTACTTGCGTTTTAACTCACTGGCCTCATCAGCGTCCGCCGGCGTCTATGGGCACAAATCAAAAAGGCTCAATGGCAACTAGTTTTTTTTTAGCTAAAATAATAGTAATGAATATTCATTGCTATAAATCAATTTGTTCAGCGACTCTCTGTACAATAACAAAATACACAATGCTTAAATTTATAATATAAAATTTATGGTATGACAAAATAAGATTGCGTTTTTCTCTTTGTTTACTTTTTGGAGATGAGGCCTTTTCAATTGTTATTGAAGTATAGAATTTGGCGCCAGAGAGTGAGCACGATCAAATCGATGTAGATATCACGATTTTGTCGCTATGTAGCTGCAAACGCAGTAACACTACCAGCCACAAGTACAGCCATAAGTATGGAATCGCGTATTACACAACTCATACTGAATATTGCAGCACCTTGAAAAGTTTAGCATCACCTTAAATGAATATTATCTCGTGATTCTGAAGTGCTAGATCAATAGGGGTATTCACTTAATGGCGTAAATTCCTGCGTATATCGTGATAAACTTGTTATCCTGAATATTTCACGAAATTGCGTTAACTGCTTACGAAACATTTCATGTTGTTGAGATTCAACAGTCATCCGATCTAAGAATGCGCCGGTCAATATGGACCGATGCAAGAGTTCACTATCTGACGTTTGAGCGTGCCGTGTTATGTACGTGACTATGGCAACGAGTGAACTCGGCACCGCTCAAACGTCAAATTAGTGAACTCGTGCATCGGTCCATAGCAACCGTCATAAAATATGTTATTTATCAACAAATAACAAATTTCAAAACGCAAGTTGATAGAAATCTTGCTAAGCTTCTAGGTTTGATTTGGATGTATTTAAAGCATAAAAAGCGATTGGAAAACGATGGTGAGAGTAGAATTTTCCATAAAATTGGAGGAGTTTATTAAAAAATGACTGGGGAAAACATATATATGAGAACAATGATTATGGTCTTGGAACCAGGTATTGCATTTCTCGCGGAACATTACTAAAGGACCTATCTAACATTGAGAGGCTCTCTTTGTTTACTTTCTCTTTCATTAATAACTGAGTCACATTAACTTCTTCTGTTGCGTTTTTTGTATGAAACGCTAGTCAAGGAAATTAACTTTCGATCAATAGTGAAAAACTTCCCAAAATCTTTAGTATTCCACTGTTATAATCGAAAGAGAACGAGAGAGGAGAGAATCTCTCATTTGTACATAGGTCCTTTAGTAATGTTCCGCGAGATTTCATCTCATCTTTCGATCATCTAAGCGAGATATGGATCACATAAGAAGATATCATCTAGGGCTCTTTGATCATCTTTCAATGAAAATCTTCGGCTCTTTTGATGCTCGATACAATCTTTTCGGTTCAGCAATCCACAAAATTTATACGGTGACAGCGTTTGAAAGAGGTACAAACAAAAGCAGTGAAAGATTCGCTAAATCAACGATAGTAAGTGACTAACATATTTGAAATATAACCAATTTTCATTTCAATATTTTTTAGATTCTGCGCAAAACGTACCAGGGAATTGAGAATCTTAAATCTCTCGTCAAAGACCGAAATCAAGCGTTCAAGAACAATAATTACCTGAACGATTTAATTGGTTGGTCAAAATTTATATTAGCTAACCATTACTACTTAATCAAATAAGTGATATAAAAAAGATTACACCACTGACTATAGAATATTCCAATGAATAAAAAATTGAACAAAAAAAGAAATAAACGCAATTTTATGTATAACATCATCAAATTGAGAGTTTTGTTGTTGTTTCATGTACTACAAACCGGGTACCGGGTAATCTGTATAGCACATTAGGCTTGATCATAGGTCTTACTCATGAATTTGGAGAAACATCAACTTTTGCTTATCGATAGGTATATGTGAGTGCTGAGCAGTAAAGGTTCAGTTCTGTTATGGAGAACTCTCCACTGGTCAGTGTTTTAAGTGCCTTCAGGTGGAACGCGGTCTGATTGTCTCAGGGTGCTCCTAATACATTGGTAAAACAGGTTTATATTCGTTACATTTTTATCATCTCGAAAAAGTTCAATAGCCGACCGCAATTCACCGATGTAACCGTTCCTTTACACCTTTTTCTTCAAATTTGTCGGAACACTCAATGATTAACCTATAGTTTATCAATCAGTAGATAGCACTTTCTAAAAATAGCTCTTTCCGGTGTCACAAAATGCTGTTGTTTCCACACAAATTACGTTATTGGATACCAACAATAAGTTTTGAAATAGACATTTCATCATAACACCAAAGAGCTCAAGATCATCAAGATGGAAAGATGGTATGATTTCAATGCGCTCTTGGATTGAGGATAATATCTTTGCATCAAACGGAGATGATCACTTCGATCAGATGAGATTGTAATGCCTGCTTGGAACAAATGAAAGAGTTACTGCTATAACCGGATATTATTTCTTTAGTTGAATGGCCACACGGAGTAATGAAAGTTACCATTCGGTAATAGAATGTTGTGTCTAAGTCCAAGCAAAAGTCTTGATGTCTTGACCACACTGAACACAACGCGCAACGACTTCCATTATTTGTCATCAAAATTTGTTCTAGTCAGTAAAGGCGTTCTGCATTTGATTAGTTGAGATGTAGATTTCGATTCTGAAACTTTCATGTGGGATCACTTTAATGATTGCGAGAAATAAACAAGCAGAAGCCGCAACCACTTTGGCAATAATATGTTGCATAAGGTGTTCTTGTAGCATCAGCTTGTTGATCTTCGGTGACGATCTGAAAAGAATTCTGGGTACCGTGAAAGAAGCAGCCGAACGGATTTCAAGAAATCAGGAAAGGAATGTTTCATTCGAAATGTTTCACCGCAAATACCACAGTTTACGCTACTTTAAGTGAATACCCCTAATGTATTTTTGAGGTCATCTTAAAAATGCGTCTTTGAGCCCCTGCGATTTTTTATTTTTGTTGAAAAAATGTTTATCACTGGATTTTGGGTGATGCTAAACTTAAAAGTGCTCCAATACTCAGTATTGCAACGATTCCATACTTATGGTATAGCCTAGCCTGGCTTCAATATTTACCTAAAATTTAGGTTTTTTTTTAATCCTTGAGGGAGCAGAAATCAAGTATGAAGAACAAAACATTGTTCGAAAGAAAGAAAAAATCGAGAGAGAAGCTTTGTTTTAAGTGCTACAAATATCAGCTGATACACGCATTAGAAATTTTACTTTCTTATGAACATAAGCTGTTCTTTTGAGTTTGCAGGGTAGCAAAACATAGGCACGCCAAGATTGATGTTCATTTACCTTTCAAGTAAACACAAAACCATATATGATAGTGCATAAGATTACTAAACTTGAAGCGATGTACTCATATGCATGCAAAATATACGTATATCGCGTCCACTTCTGTACTCTTATATAATATTATATAAGAAGGTGGAGTTTACCAATCTAAATTGATTACTGTGCACTAATATTACGCATTTTGATTGCTAAAAAATTGAAACATTTCGGCTGCGAAATTTTCTAGATTGAAGTGCAAATACAGTCCTACTTATGCCTCTTCAACTTTTATAGATATATCGTATACCGTCAGAACACCAGTACCCTATGGAGTTTGAAAAATTATGTAACTTTTGTAAAGATTGGCCACAGTATGCATTAATATGTCGATTTAAAATGGCTAAGGGTTACAAATTTACTTTGTTACTGGAACATAAATGGTGCACTGAGTCCATTCGTCTTAAAAGGTACATATTTGAATGGCGCACATGGGACCTGAGCCTTTTTTCTTTTAGTAAAATTATACACAACCATTCGATTCGATGTTTGTGTCTCGCTACACTTAAAGTGGAAAACTTGCTTATGATGCTCTATTGGAATCAATTATCCCATATATGTACTACGGATCTCATTCTGTAATTGTAATTCATTGAAAGACTCTGATGACAAGTCTCCAGCGATATTCTTAACTTAAGATGTGACCTGAATATACATTTTAAAGAGCAATATGTGACTCTTAAGGTTTTTCTTTGTACTTCACATTAACTTTTTTGTACTGAAAATCAAGGACCCTTTCTCAAGAAACTTTACTCTCAGTAAAAATTAGGGGAAAAGCACTAATTTTCAACCCACAAGAATTCTGTGCCAATTTTCGGATTTTCATACAAAGTAGGCCAAAATCGTATGAATGGGTCCAAAATTAGTGATGGGTCGAAAATTAGTGCTCTTCCCCTACTTGTGTGAGACAAACTTTATTCTAATTTCAAGCACTAAAATTTCAATGTGAATTAAAATGAGATTGAAATCTGGTTTATTCATTTATAATATCGAAGTACAGATATTAAAGTATAAAAATGTTCTTTTAAGCCGAATAACGCTTTCCAGCATGCTACAAACCAATATAAATATTTAACTCATTAAATTACCCATTTTCTGAAGGGATTACAAAAAAAATACACTACACACGTTAATACTTTCGGTGGGCTATTTGCCCTTTGAAGGAAGCACCACACTAGACAACGGACTAGCATGCAACGCCCAGTGGCACAGTCGGAAACCATTCCTCTCGAAAAGTTTTTCGGCCTGAGGCGGCAATCGAACCCACACTCCTTAGCACGATTCGGCTAAATGCCTCGGTGACACTAACCGCACGGCTACGAAGCCCACATAAATTGTAGGTCTTGAAGAAATCTTGAACGATACTTTTGGAGAAAATCCTATGAGATCGCCAAAATACCTATTTTAAAACACTTAGTCGCTACCAGCCGAGATATTAGTGAGGCCTTTGTTTGAAAAATATTGAACCGTAAAAATCTCAGAATACAGCTCCAACTTGTTCATTTGGACCCTCAGAGGCTACTGTGAAGGTTTGAGCAAAATATCTAGGGGTGCTCTATGGAACTTCAAGGGGAAAATATGCAAACAGACGAAGTATGAGTATGCCTTCTTTTACACGGAACCACCTTACAGTATTACTTCGAATTTGAAATTTGTATGAAGAAAATCGATCAAGAAAGACTTCCAATGCGCCCGAAGACCTGTGTAATTCGAACCCACGACCCTCAGCTTGGTCTTGCTGAATAGCTGCGCGTTTACCGCTACGGCTATCTGGGTCCCATGAGTTTCATTCGTATGAACACTGGGAATGTCAGTTGTTTTCTCAGCTATGTCCTTCTAAGTTGTGTCAGGGAGTTTGATAAAAACTAAAAATTAAATTGATCACTTTTCACAGTTTTTTAGGTCAGTTTTTAATAATGTTGTCAATGCCATACAACTGAATGCAAAAAAAAAAGTACGACGGCAAGCTTCATTGGCGCATGTACCGAAGTTCTCTAACAAATGTGATGTGAGTGCTAAAAATCATGCCTAAAATAAAAAATCGGGGTGAAATTCAAGTGATCAATGCGATTATTGTTAGTTTTCAAAACAGCTCTGCATAGCTAATTTGGAGTCCATAAATCCGATTATAATTGCCAAATTCTTAACAATGCAATATTTAGGGAATTAAATAATAATATAATTTTAGTAATATCGCGAAAAACGCCTATATGCAGGCAATTTCCAATGGAAGTTCCTGATATCTAACATAAATTCAATTATTTCAACAAAATGAGCTAATTGGTATGAATTTTTAGGCCGCATGGGACTGTGTTTTAATCACCCTCTCCATTTGAAGAAGCAAATCTCAAGAACCACTCAATATGTCGATGCGAAAATGTATCACAATAATTATATATATGTAGTGCCCAACCCATTAAATTTTCAGTTTAATCGGTTCACTAAAACTAGAGATTTGCTTCTGCAAAGTTTCAATGATAATTGCTAGAGTGAGGCAGAAGATAGGGAAAATTACACGGTCTCCCGTGTCACCTTAATATACAGTCTGTTTTGGGGATATATTTTAAGCATCCTCACAAACTTTCAGGCTGACACCATGTCCAAATCTTTGTCGAGAACTAAAAGTTTACGGATGTCTGCCAAATTCGCACAGAGCATTATTCTGGAATCTATATTATTTTCATAGAAATGAACACTCACTAATTCCAAAAACTTCATAACTTGCAATTCGACAATAGTTAAGGCAATCAACATTGATTTACTAAATGTTTCATTGATATTAGGGCTGTATTAGTAAGAAATTTCACCCGAATTTACGGTATCTGCGAATTACTACTACAATAAGCTAATAAATAACAACATTTTCTAGCCTTTTTTAAACAAACCGAAGGCGTTGTGTCAACAGTTTGTAGAACCTTTTCATTTGTTTAGTATCTGAAATATCAACACTCTTATAGTTTTCTAAGCATTTTGCCAAATATAGCGACCTTCAGAGCATACGAATTCATTAATTTATAAAGATTATGGAGAAGAGCAATCTACGAATGCAATTAAATTATTTAGCTATCGGTGGAAACATTTCGGTCCCATTTGGAACTTTTGACTATTTTGAGATTTTGTAGGTGAGGACCATGAATAACATTTTTTGAGTTAATCATGAAAGTAGGGTGTTTATTTAAAACATGTTGGAAAAATATGACTCGGATTTGTCGATTAGAAATATTGATGCATTAGCGTCTCATTTTAATCTCAATCGGATCATAAACCCGAGGAGGAACAAATAACTCCCAAATAACTCATGCATAACCTTTTTTGGTATCATACCAAAATTAGGTATTGTTCAGTTGTCAATACCTCAATTTGGTATTATAATAGTATTGGAAAAAATCTTTAAAACAATTGAAAATACTTCATTGAGGTATTAAACAGCTATTGAGGTCTGCTGGAGGTATTGAACTACAATTGAAAAATTTCATTTTTATATGAAAATCCATCAAGTATTATTGAGGTATTACAATACCTGATCTAGTTATCAGTTTGGTGTTCGTAGAATATGCTTGAGATATTATTTGAGGTATTTTACCTCTTATGCAGGGCTAATTCATACCTCATACTTAAGTCATGCAAAAACAACAATTGTCATTTTGAAAATTTTAAGGTGTCATATTTGGACATAAAATCTCATTTTTGACCTTTGAACTCGATTCTCTAGATTGCCTAATTAGTGCGACAATTAATTATCTACCGGCAGATGAGTTTTGCAATACTTATCTACTTCCGATCTACTGCATCAACAGTGTCAATTATGTCTATTGCAAATTGTTGCACTTAAAGATTTCTCTCGAAGTCATTCTCTTTCTTGCAAAACTCGAGTCAGTCGCAAAAAGCCATAATTGCCGCTAAAGGGGACCGTCTACTAACGGTAAACCCATCCTAGTTCTATTATTGAATCGAATTCAAGTTTTAACAAAAGTTGTGCTGTTTGTCATGTGATTCATTCTTGTTCTAATTCCTGACTAGGTGATATCTTAGCTTTTAAAAAGTGAATAGAGTTTTAACTGTTTCCTTTTGTAGAAATTGCATTTATTAAACCGTAATGCGATAACACTACGGCTCCTTATTTTCAATATGTTTCACACTCTGTTTTATGTCACACAGTCAAGGACGACGAAGATACTAATCCATAGCATCTTATCTCACTAGGATTTGCTTTTTTACTATTTACAAGTATATCTTTTGTACACGCATTCAGTTGAGCTTGGAATAACTAGAAAACTCACAGTTGTAGCCATTGGGGGGCGTGAGAAGTGGGACTCAGAAAGTATAGCGATAGAATGGAATTAATAGAGTTTTTTAACTAATGACTGAGAAGGAGGTTGAGGAAGACAATTAAGTAAGATGAGAAGTGTCTAGATGGACGTTTTGTGCTTAACCAAGGATGGCCTTGCCGTAGGCTGGGTATCCAACATGGGCAGCTGGGTAGGCCAGAGGAGCGGCAACCTTGGCGACGGCTGGGTAGGCGGCAACTGGGGCAACAGCCTTGACGGCAAGTGGCTCACGGTGGACGACGGCGTTGAATCCGTTGACTGGATCGGCAGTGTATTCAACGACGCGACGGGTGCCATCGGGTTCAACCAGGGAGTAGGATCCAGTCACGACATCTCCGGAGCGGGATTCCTGCTGTTCCTTGTTGTCTCCGGTCAGGGCATCCTGGAATGTGAATTAGGAATTAGGTATGGTGCGATTTGATTACAGACATTCGATAATCCGTACGGCAATGTGGTAGCTGTAGCTGTACTGTGGGTTTGGATCATAATCATCGACGGCCTTGGCGATCACTGGGGCGGCAACCTTGGCAACGGCTGGGTAAGCCAGGGGAGCAGCAACCTTGGCAACACCGAGGGCTGGGTAGGCAGCTGGGTAAGCAGCTGGATGATAGGCACCTGGGTATCCAATTGCGACAGCATTGGCGACGGCCACGACGGCGGCGAAGACTGCGAACTAAAATAATTGATGTTTGAATAATTACTTTCGGTGCACTTAATCCTACACTGGTTCCTTCACTAGGTGCAACACTCACTTTGAATGCCATTTTTTGTGGTCCGTGTGTGGTGTTTGTCACAATGCTAAGATGATTATGATGCTTATTCATACGAGCCCTTTGCTATTTATACTAAAATCATTCTTAACCTGCGAGATCAATTGCATTCTGTGCCGATCGAGTCTCACCCTGTCTAGGCGTAGAATTTTCCAATCATAAGCAAAGCAAGAGCTAGAAATAAAATTTATCATTGCTTGCCAATTGCACACACGCATATCGGAGCATGGCTGCTAAAATTTTGCGAAAGCATCGAGCTGCGTTGAACTTTGAGTGTGCTCTACGCTGCTGTTTAGGATCTCAGTACATAGGCTTTACTGGAGACTGGGCGCTGGCTGGCCTAGTGCCCAAAGCTTCAATACCCAAACTAACAAGGCAGAGGACGGCCAGTACATAGGCACATGATTAGAAACGATCCAGCGCCGACTGCCAATAATGAAAATTGTTCTAGTCCTGCCCAGCTTGGTTGAATATATATGCATGTACCGCACTGCATATACCTACTCTTGTAAATCAAATTACAACTTTGTGTTTGTAGATCATGTTCACACCACTTTGCACTACTAAAACTCGTGTACTTTTGACATTCAATCAAAATAAACGCCCATTCACTTGGCTAGAACATAAGACAGGATAGCTTACTCGCCGCAGCGGTGCAGTTATCATGATAAAGTGCAGCATAAATTGCTTAGAACCTGCAATCGGTTTGGTAGGTATCTGGTCGAGTCTGATGTATATAATTTAGTATCGGGGGTTGGTCAGTTTAGCGCGTTCTGAATGCAAAGGTCATCATCAGTTGAGCCGAGATTGAATACACATTATGCACGTATTGGAAGTTATTAGGATCACTATATGGAGGCCAGTTTTAGTGAGCAGTGAATATACTAGTGATTTTTGAGGGCATAAGGGCGCTAAAACTGGCCCTAACCCAGTGGATCACGTTCCCCCGACGTGCATTACAGCAGGAAGAAGTAGAAGACTGATGTTATGCCTGTTTGATATGCTGTCGTTTATCATTTTAGTGTACTTTGTAAATAACTTCGGTAGTAAGAGTTACTATTTTTGGCTCTTGGTGCTCGAGATATTACACTGTTCGACAAAAAAATTTATTTTGGATGGATCAGGGACGCGTTTATATGGGTCTTGAAATGCAAGAAAAGTGTAGAAAGAGGCCGTTTTTAAATGATTTGCAGCACCCTAGGATTATTTTTTGACAAAGTTTGAAAATTTTGCATTTTTTATCAAAAAAAAGCGTAATAAGAAAAATATCAATATAACTTCAAATTAAATTATTCAAGCATTGAATTGGTCAAATCAATATTTTTTAGCACTAGATCGCTTCAGGGAAACGTGCACCATTTCAGAAGAATATTGGCATCATTTTTATATATGAATTTGGAATGTTAACGATCATTAAACAAGCATATGAGGATGTGTGCCAAATAAATAATACTTTTTTTCTATTTCACACATTTGTTTCATTGTATAATAATTATTATAGGTTCAAGAAGACGCTTGATTAAGATTTTATTTTATGCTCCATTTGATAAAGTAATGAGCAATGCAATCCAGTAACATTTGATTTCAACAAGGATACGACTACGGAAAACTGGTGTATCTGTTATGTTTATATGGGCTGGTTGGTCTAATAAACTTTTAGCAGAAATACAACATTAGGTTGGACACTGAAATGTACGTGGTCTTACATGAGCTAGTCGGTTTATCTGGAGCCGATGGCGATGTCTGTGAAAAATGTGATAATAATGTTATTTGCGATTTCCAAAGATTTTGATAGGTACTCATTAAGAATAGATTACCTATCGTGAGGTCCATTTGTTATCAGAATATTCCTAGAAATTACAGACTAACGTAAAATAGCAACAAATAATTCAGTAATCAACATTACCACATTTTTTGTGACACCACTTGACAGCCACTCAAGCAGGCATGAGCTCTTTTTGATTCAGTTTGTGCACAATACTAATCATTTGTGAAAACTGATTTAGTGGTAACATGCCTGCTTCTTACATGTAAGATGAAATAATTTCTGGTTAAACCATTTCCGATTTTTTTTGTTGGTTCTACATTTTACATATTTTTCGGCAGTTTTAATCAAATTTTCAAATGGAGCGTTAGTTTCTTGTTCAATGGGATGTTTTCTTCAAATGGGTTTAGTTGTAAGCATATGGGAAACATATAGAAGTCGATCATTAAGGTTAATTTTAAACTCATTTCCCATATGAGGACAAACGTGTCCTTTTATGAGCCCCCATTCCCATATCCTCTGAACGAGTAAAAATGCTCTTCAATTAAGTGAAGAAACAATTTATCCATACATTTATGATAAACAATTTTGCGAAACCTCAAGCAATTTCTGTTTTTCTTTCTTTAAATAAGAAGATATAGAAAAACAAGTGTTTTACTCATTTAGATTATATCGCAATTATTTGTGAAATTCATTCCAAATCTCAAAACTGAAAGTTTGTTTAAAATTGCCGAAAAATATGTGAAATGTAGAACCGAAAAATAAAAAAATATCGGAAATGGTTTAACCAGAAATTGTTTCATCTTACAAGTAAGAAGCAGGCATGTTACCACTAAATCAGTTTTCACAAATGATTAGTATTGTGCACAAACTGAATCAAAAAGAAATCATGCCTGCCTGAGCGGCTTTCGCAAAAATGTGATAATGTTGATTACTAAATTATTTGTTGCTATTTTATGTTATTCGTTATTCTGTAATTTTTCTAGGAATATTCCGAGGAAAATGAATGTCACGATAAGTAAACTATTCTTAATGAGTACCTATCCAAATATTTAGAAATCGCAAATAACAATGTTATCACATTTTTTTTACAGACATCGTCTCCTGATAAACAAGCTAGCGCATGTAAAACCACTTACATGTCAGTGTCCAACCTAGATAAATTGTGTATTTCTGCTGAGAGTTTATTAGACCAACCAGCCCATATAAACATAACAGACACATCAATTTTCCGTAATCGTATTCTTGTTGAAATCAAATGTTACTGGATTGTATTGCTCATTGCTTTATCTAATGGAGCAAAGAATCAAATACTAATCAAGCGTCCTCTTGAACCTATAATAATTATTATATAATGAACCAGATGTGTGAAATAGAAAAAAAAAGTATTATTTATATGGTGCACATCCTCATATGCATGTTTAATGATCGTTAACATTCCAAATTCATATATAAAAATGATGCCAATATTCTGCTGAAATGGTGCACGTTTCCCTGATTTGACTAATTCAATGCTTGAATAATTTAATTTGAAGTTATATTAATATATTGCTTATTACGCTTTTTTGATAAAAAATGCAAAATTTTCAATCTTTGTCAAAAAATAATCCACGGGTGCTGCAAATCATTTGAAAACGGCCTCTTTCTATACTTTTCTTGCACTTCAAGACCCATATAAACGCGTCCCTGATCCATCCAAATTTTTTTTTTTTGTCGAACAGTGTTATTTGGATGGTTTCATTGGTGATACAGTTACCTCTCATCATCCCAATATTCTTTATCACGATGTCGAGATATAATATCATTTGGTTTTGACGGTCAACCCACGACAATTCTGTACATTTTGTAATAATTTCGTAATAATATTTACTTGAAACTAAAAGCGAAAAAGTTGATAAACTTCTGAGAAAAAACATTCAAATTTATGGGAATTGGGACTAAATGTAGGTCAACTTGCAATCACGTACGGTTGCTGAAATCAGCCTTCTTCGATTATCCAGCATTTTTCCTTTGGCAGCGTCTATAAATGACGTAGCATTTTATGGACAATTTTTGATACCCCCCTCCCCCATCGTAGCTTATTTTCCAATACCTAATACATGGTTCGTTACAAAATCGTATACTCCCCCCTCTCCCTTAAAATGCTACGTCATCTATGGACGGTCCCTTTCGGAAATAACTTAAATTGTTATCCACACTCATCGGCGACACGCAAAATATAGAATTCCTTGCTGAGTTTCTTTGGTCAGTTTGTTCACACTCTTAAAGAAAATAAAAATTTACATGAGACCTAATTCAACCAGAACTTAAACATTTTGTGACGTAAACACATTTTTCTGTTCCTTTTGATTTACAATTCATTGAACAACAGAATTACGTCCAACAATCTATCTTTTTCCAAAACATATAACGTTTCAATCAATTTCCTAATTTTACCTGTTGCATACTATACAAATAAACGTTAGCAGTGATGCATTTTGAACTGAACGCGAGCCAAAAATGAACGAAGCGCGTTCAAATTTTGAACGAGAACGCAGTAAACATTGAACTCTCGAGCCAGAGCCTGTCGTTGCTCTCGAACGGCCCGTTCAGAACGCAAGTAATGCATAACGGTAATCAAAGCATGGGTTTAGGTTTATACCTGGAACATATTTCTCAAATTGATGATAAGCTCCATTCAATTATAATACACATAGCATTTCTGGCTTTGAGCACCATCAAAACAACTTTGGCACGTTCAGATGCCGTGAAATCTGTCCAAATCATCTGCGTTCAATTTTCTGCCCTCTAGCGTTCAAGTTTTTGAACTGAACAATGAGCAAGCCTACTTGATCACTCCGTTCAAAAAAATGAACTGGAACGCGAACTGAACGCGTTCAAATGCATCACTGAACGTTAGACTGAAATTTGTATTAAATATACCTTACATGAACCATAGATTTACATGATTTTTGACTTTGGTTTCGGCATCATGCAAATCATTGAGTTTGCTTTCAAATGTTGTGTACTTCTCGATTTCTCTCCTCAGTTTTTATGCTAAGTATCTGTTAAAACTGAAGAAAAATCAAAGTTTGCTTTATAAAATGAAAGAAAAGTATCGCGAGAAATTATGTTTGTCTCAAATAAGTGCGGTTGTGACCGAATAATCCGTATGTTTTTGAATGCAGTGCTTAGCGAGTATGAAAAATCTTTGCTTTGTTTCGCGTTGTCTGATCGCTGTCAATTGGAATGGATCATTGAAGGTAGTTTTTGTCAGTGCTCACCGCATCAAAACAAAGGCGGCACTGTATTTGGGATTTAACATTGTGACAGCATTGCTGGTCTGTCAAACATACAAGGTGTAGGCACTATATATGCTTGCCATAGCGGCCGTTTTGGTTATTATAATGATCCATTGATAATAAATTTTCGAGCTGTTTACTGCCGTGAATCGCAAGTCAGTCCCATCTGCATTTTCGTCAAAAATGAGTTGAGTTCAGTTTTCAATATATCTTCCAATTCTATTTCAGCTGCACTAATGAGATAATACGATTTGTTCGGAAAAAATAGGAAAAAAACAGCAAGACAAATCGTCCCATAATGAATAGTAACCGCATATCAGTCCCATTACAGGTTTCCGCACAGTGTAACACTAAAATTAAAATTGTTTTGTGCATCTTTATATTTTTCTAGGAAAGATATCGTAGTGAAATGCAAATTTTGAAAGTTTCAATAAGAGTTGAACATATTACAATCCTCTGGATTTTTTTTAATATTCGCAAGGAGAACGAGTTTGGAAACTACACAGCCCATTTTCTCAATGCCTACTTTTTACAGATGGGACTGACTTGCAATTCACGGCAGTTTAGTGGAATACCGAAAAACCGAATTTAGTACTATACCATCTAATTCCACTAGAGTTTGTATCCTTTGACAGATACGCGTATTTCGAGCTCAACTGTAAGGCCGCCTTCAGTGTCGTAAACATTGAACAAAATGGTACACAAATTATGTCACGCCAAATTTCAACTTGCTTTCTCAAGAATATTATTTAGTTTTGTTAAAACAAAAAAGATCTAAATAGTATCAATGCTTCAGATAAAGCAAGACTTATGTTCGATGTCGTGTGGCATGGGATGGGGTCATAGTACAATACAAGAAGAACCTCCTTCTCACGCTAAGGACGTCAGTTATGTGAAGGAAGACACAAAAAGTTTATATGCGCAAGTTGCGGGGGCAACCATTGGTCTATGTTTTGGGATCGCCCTTCACGTAAGCGAATTGTTGAAACTCGTACCAGGCAGATGAACGGTAACGTTTTTCGTTCCCGGAATTCCCCAGCCAGAATCTCCAACGATGCTCATTTTTCAGTTAACGATCGCTTGCTTAAGAATCATACCCACCAGGTAAATAATAATCATGCTCATTCACAAACTTATATTTTTTTCCGTCGGGTTCGATTTTTTTAATTTTGAATGATTTTTCCCCACGAAACTGGTATGTTAATATTGTAGCAGGCAGTTTCAACTCCTCCCCTTCAAATTGTCTTCCTATGGATAACCGTTCTAATTGTCTCAAACCATATGGAAAACCCCCTGCCGCTGCAGGCAACTCCTATTTCGTCTCGGATAATTCCAACAAAAAATCTCCAGAAAATGCTCTAATGCAATGTCTCCCTCTCATTTTGATTTTTTAACTGAACAATTGAATTAAATGATTGATGCAATATTCAAAAACACTAAAATGGCTAAAGCAGTCCAAGTTGGTGTGAAATTTCGAACTCAAAACAAAACCAAAACTTTTTGATTATCGTAATGATCGACTTCATGGGGCATGTGGGGGAAATGTAGTCATCATTCATAGGCGTAAAAACATTAACTTTTTTTCGTCATTTGAAACCGAAATTTTTGGTACTTTGAGTGTTCCTGTTGAAACACAGCTTGGTAAATATACTGTCATAGCTGCCCATTTGCCTTTTAATGCACTGGGCGGCAAGCTACGTTACGTCTATTCTTAGACAAGATCTAATCTTCATCGAATTTGGAAACCCTTTGGACCAAACTCCAGTTTACATGTACATACATATCGCTTGAAATCAATCGAAATCAATCAGATAGCATCCTAAACGCATTCGCATAAACGATTGATTCTATCTAAGTTCGGTACCACGACTAGAATTGTGGTCCAATGCTCCCGAGATTTATTGGCACTGAAACGTTCGAATGTCTGCGATTGACCCAGTGCAGCACCGCCCGACTCTCTAGTTTATCAGCTGCAGACATCACGTGCAGGACTGGAACTGGATCACATGCTGCAGCAGCCGACCAAGTCAGTGCATACAACTTTCGTTGTTTAACATTGAATTGCATACAGGAGGGCAAAGTCACCTCAGGCCGAGGATAGTCTAAGAACGGCACCGGCACACAGTGGTCCAGATTTGAAACATACATGGCAAAAACAGAGCATTGTATCTTTTTTACAAGTTTTGATTATGTTGAGTGTTGTACAACATGTTTTAGGGTTGCTGATCCTATTTTGTGTATTGTCACCGTTTTTCGGTTTAAATCGAACAAATTTAATAAGTTTCATACATTTTGTGGATCTCCACTTAAAACAAAGAGTAGTTAGACACACTTAAATAACGGGATTTTCCTTCTGATTATTAATACCCAAAGGACTGGTTGTTAATTTAATAGGGTTAGCGACGTATGAAAATGAATGTGCATTCGGGAATGATTAATCTAGGTAAAAATGGATTACACACAAAACAAAACTTGTGCTGTAAACTTACCTAATTTGCACGAGTTTTTGGTGAAGATAAAATAGTTGAGTTTCAAAGTAAAAATTAAGGTGTTTTGGTCAGGTGCACCTATTTAGAGTCCAAACAAGAAGAAAAACTATTTTCCGTTGAAATTTTCGTATGTGTTCTCAACGATCTGATATTGTAGACTATGTTTTTCAACAAAAAATATATCTGGAAATTAGGTTTCTGTCAGCTTTTTAGAGAACTGGACCGCTGTGTGGCACCGGGTTGCACTCTGCCATAAATGCAGTGAGCCGTTTTATTGAAGCCGTCTTGTTCGCCGCCTTTTTGTTATATAATATGGGCTTGGTATAGGTCAGTTCTTAGCAAGTTTGCTAAGCTGACGCAATTCTGGTTTCGATTGTTGCCTGGATGGAAAATTTGGGATGAAACGAATGCTGTGATTATTCTTTATTTTAAAGATTCATGTCATGCATCATCAGAAATGCATCAATAAAGTGAAAGATTGATTCAACAGATCATCTTTGCAAAAGATCGGAGACGAAAGCGCCTGTGACTGAAGTAGAGACAAATTCTACGAATTGCAAAGCTCGCAAGCGTGGGTTTCAAACCCGTTCACACCTTACTTGCGATCCTAACATGATGCATCAGATGGAAGTTTGAGTGGTTTCTAGTAGGTAATAGACTGGCTAATGGGATGCATTTATGCGTGAGTGCAGAACTTACACATTACGCTCAACGCCCCAGTATTCGCATTTGTTTAGATTTGTTGGTGGCAATTATCACGTTGTTATTGCTTCATGAATCAATTTATCTGCTTCGGTGATGATGTGGTTGTGGCATGTGGTTCGAAAATCTGGGAACGATTCTTTGGTCGGTCTCTCATTTTATTTTTTAAGGTTTAATCTTCTAAATTGAGTATAGAGTGTTATAGGAAAGTACCTTCTCCTGGGGTATTGCGTATAATTTATATTTTGTTTGGCCCAATGTCAACTACTCGAAAGGGTGAGGTTGGACCAATTTTTATACGTTTCCTATTCAAAGGAAAATAATCGAATTTCAATTATTTGTTCAGCATTTGCAAATACTTTACTCATGAATATATTATCATATTTAGTAGAACATTTCAACTCAAATTGAGAAAATTTTTCAAAAGTAAATCAGGACTTACGCATCTCGCCCCCCTAACGAACGGTACCATCTGATTCAAATTCCGGATACACTACTTTAAATGGGAAACGTTTCAGACAAAAATTTTCGATTTTTGCCGTTCAAAAGTTCTCACTTTTGAGACTTTTTTGACAAGCATATTAAATAGATATCTATGAAAATTTAGATTGCTTAAACTGCCTTGGACGTCTTTCTAATGACTTGTTGAGTTCAATTAATGCTTTGATTTTTTTAATGAGCTGTCTGGCATTCGAATCAATGTGTCCGAAATATGAGTGATGAAGCGTCCGGAATGAGAATCATGAAAAGGACACACATTTACATTTATAAAATATTATTCATGTTGAGGAACCAACATCTTTACCCACCATTCGAAACTTAAAGGTTTCCAAAGCTTGAGAACGGTGAGAATTGTACAGAATTATTAAATTTGTACGTAAGTGCGCATCGTACCTTCGTGCTGTGCGTACACGAATTCTCTCTGCTCTTCGAAGTTTTTTAAAAACTACCTAAAGCAATAAAACAGTACTTTTCAGTGCTACAAAAACAGTACTTTTCAGTACTATTTTTTTTTTTTTTTACCAATTCATTTATTTAAGGCTCTATCGCGTTTAACGCTTTACGGAGCCGAGATTCATTTTTGTACTTTTTTTTACAATTGTTTAACTTCTTAAAGTACCAAGTTTAGTCCGGGTTGGAGCCAGGGTACTCGTGGCAACTCGAGGTTAGTGGTCACAAATATTTTTAGGAAGGGCTAGGTTGGGATTGGGTTACAGGGTTCTTTGCAGCTCATCCGGGTGGTATTTCATGGTTGCTCGTTTGTCGTATCATGGCGTATACCAACTTCATGTGGGTTTTCGATTGCCGGATGGCCAGGAACATCAATCCAACACAAATGGACCATAACACAGAGAGAAAAAAAAACTGGGGAAGAGAACACAAGAGAATTAAACTTTTATACAACACAAGCGAAGGTAATCGTAAATCGACAACATGTAGACGAGATCGCGGGAGCTCAACACATCTCTAACTGAAACATAGGGTTGTCTACCTCGGGCCACAAGGGTATCCATAAGTTGTGCTCTGGAGGCGTCCATATCCGGGCACTGCCAAACTACGTGATCGATGTCATCATAACCGGAACCACACCTATTACATATATTGCTCAGCGCGAGGTTGATCCTGTGCAAATGTGCGTCTAGCGAGTAATGGTTGGACATAAGTCTTGACATCACGCGAATGAAATCTCGACTTACATCCCAACCTTTCCACCACGCTCGCAAGGAAACTCTAGGGATTATGGAATGTAACCACCGTCCCAGTTGGTCATTTAGCCAGTCGCTTTGCCAACCGTGAAGAGAACTTTGACGTACTAAATGAAACAATTCATCGTGTGAAATTCTTCTATCATATATCTCACCTTCCTCAGCGCCCACCTTTGCGAGAGAGTCCGCCTTCTCATTGCCATAAATTAAGCAATGTGAGGGGACCCATACAAAGGTAATCTTATATGATCTTTCGACCAGTGCACACATCTGCTCTCTTATTTTTGTAAGAAAGTAAGATGCATGCTTTACAGGTTTCATCGATCGGAGTGCCTCAATAGAACTGAGACTATCCGAGAAGATGAAGAAGTGGTCTGCGGGCATGTTAGAGATCATCCCCAAAGCGAAGTTGATTGCTGCCAGCTCAGCAACATAAACCGTGCAAGGTTCCTGAAGTTTTCGGAAGGCGGAAGAGTTTTCATTGAAGACACCGAAGCCAGTGGGTCCATTTATACGTGACCCGTCAGTGAAATATCTCCTGTAGGAATCGACATTCTGGAACTTTGCGTTGAAAATACGTGGAATAGTTATACATCGAAGTTGATCTGGAATTCCATGAATAGCTTGTTTCATGGACAGATCATATTCAACAGAGGAACTGTCATTGGTGAAGCGTACACGTGGAGGGTTATAACATGGAAGGCTAATGTCAGATGACATGTAGTAGAGATAAACTCTCATGAATTTTGACTGAGTGTTCAGTTTGAGCAATTCTTCGAAGTTTTCGATGACGAGTGTGTTGCTCACTCCACACTTAATAAGTATTCTTAGCGAGAGCTCCCAGAATCGGTTTTGTAGCGGTAAAACCCCTGCCAGAACCTCTAGGCTCGCATTATGTGTCGAGTGCATACACCCTAAGGCGATACGCAAACAACGATATTGAATTCGTTCCAATTTAATCAAGTGGCAGTTTGCTGCTGAGAGAAAACAGAAAGAGCCATACTCTAGAACAGAGAGAATGGTTGTTTTATAGAGTTTTATGAGGTCTTCCGGGTGAGCACCCCACCATGTTCCGGTAATTGTTCGTAGAAAATTGATCCTTTGTTGGCATTTTTCCGTTAAATACCTAATATGAGTTCGCCAAGTGCCTTTTGAATCAAACCAGACCCCAAGGTATTTTGAAGTCAAAGACTGGTCGATGTCTGTTCCCAAAAGCTTAAGCTTTAGTTGGGCAGGATTCCGCTTCCTTGAAAATACGACCAGTTGAGTTTTTTGCGGAGCAAACTCGATCCCTAAATTTCTAGGCCCAAGTGGATAGATTATCAAGGGAATTTTGCAATGGTCTTTGCAAGATTTCCGCTCGTGGGCCCTTCATAGAAACCACAGCATCATCTGCAAGTTGTCTTAGCGTGCATGGTTCTTCCAAACAGTTGTCAATATCTTTAACATAAAAATTATAAAGCAAGGGACTCAGACATGAGCCT
Organism: Aedes aegypti; assembly: GCF_002204515.2. NCBI lineage: Eukaryota > Metazoa > Arthropoda > Insecta > Diptera > Culicidae > Aedes > Aedes aegypti. The sequence continues at coordinate 28,385 of NW_018734418.1, forward strand.
TGGGGAAGGCCCATATAACTAATTCTGGAAGTTGTCAGTTGACCGAGAGTGAAGCTCATGTGTTTTTCTGACAACAGATTGTACAAGAAATTATTCAATATTCCAGGTAATCCCACTATTGTGCAGGCTTTCTGACAATATTTCTATGGAAACTGAATCAAAAGCGCCCCTTAATATCCAAGAAAACCGAAGCCAATTGCTCCTTGTCCGCAAAGGCTAGTTGAATATCTGATGAAAGCAACGCTAGACAATCGTTTGTTCCTTTGCCCTTGCGAAAGCCAAATTGTGTACTGGAAAGCATGTTGTTTGATTCAACCCAGTGATCGAGTCGGGATAGGATCATTTTTTCTAACAATTTCCTTAAACATGATAACATAGCAATCGGGCGGTACGAATTATGATCAGACGCTGGTTTCCCAGGCTTTTGAATAGCTATTACTTTGACCTGTCTCCATTCAGGTGGAACAATGTTGTGCTCCATGAATAAGTTGAACAGGTCAAGCAACCGTCTTTTAGCGATATCAGGGAGATTTTTAAGAAGATTGAACTTAATCATATCGCGTCCCGGAGAGGAGTTGTTTGATGAAAGAAGAGCCATAGAAAATTCCAGCATAGTGAATGGTCTGTCCAACGCATCGTCTCTCTGGGTTTCCCAGAATGGCGGTTGAGCTGGAACTGAGTCTGGACAGACCTTTTTTGCGAAGTTGAATATCCAACGATTGGAGTATTCGTCACTCTCATTTGAGGATGAGCGGTTTCGCATGTTGCGAGCCACTCTCCAAAGCGTCGTCATTGAAGTTTTCTCGTGAGAGGCCATCGATGAAACGTCGCCAATAGCTACGCTTCTTCCGCTTTAATAAGATTCTTCAGTCCTTTTTTCGAGCTTCGAGTACTCTAAAATAAAGTTCTGAGGTACCATATCTTACGAAAAGCTTTAAAGGCATTAGATTTTTCTCGATACAAACTGAGTGCAATTCATCATCCCCAACCAGGTGTGGCTGGTCGTCTTTTGAAGGATGCACTTGGAACTCGTTGCTTTTGGGATTCTAATGCACTTTTATAAATCAATTCTGTTAGGAGTCGATACTCATCCAACGGTGGGAGAGTGTTGAATGATTCGATACCAAAGGTTACCGCTGATGCAAATTTTTGCCAATCGATATTCCTAGTGAGGGTCAAAAGGAAACTGAATTGACTGTTCAGACCTTTTCAAAATTATTTCTGATAGAAGTTATTATGGGCAAGTGATCACTACCATGGGGGTCATCGATAACCTTCCACATGCAATCGAATGATAGTGAACTTGAACCCAAAGACAGGTCAAGGCAGCTTTCTTTGCCGTCGGATGAAATACGTGTCACTTCACCTGTGTTCAAAATGTTCAAGTTGAAATCGTCGCATAAGTCATAGAAAATAGCCGCTCTATAATCGTCATAAGATTCGCCCCATCCAGTACCATGTGAGTTCATATCACCCAGTATTAAAACTGGAGATGAGAGCATGGAGACTGCATTCCAGAGATGACGGGCGGTTTATTGAAACTCTTGGAGGAATATAAACAGAAGCCTACGCAAGGTCGTTTACCCTTTACGGCTTATTTGGCAAGCAACGATTTCTATGCCTGGATGAGTCGGGAATGGGGATTTTGTAGAAGAGTGGCACTTTTGATCCCTAAAAGCACACCCCCGTAATTATCATCTCGATCCTGGCGTATAATGTTAAAATCGTAGAAGTTAAGATCATCTTCAGAAGAAAGCCATGTTTCACAGAGTGCAAATATATCACAATCGGAATTGTGAAGCCAAAAACTTAAATGTGTCTAATTTAGGTTTTAGACTATGAACAGTTCCACTGTAGCACAGTGATCATATCTTGTACCTCACTCGATGAATTATCCATCGAAAGATATGATCGAAGCAAGGAGGGGCCACGAAATAGTCAATTTCCCTGAGATACTCTTCTATTGCGGGGAGAAAAAGGTCGAGTATGCCTCTGAATGAGTCTGAAACTCCGAGGGCATTGCATATGCGATCCACAAGGGCCGTAAAAGTTATCAGTCCTCGCTTGGCCCCGGGGGGTTTTCGAGGAAGAGCGAGGGACTTCAGTAGCTTTTTCTTTGCTATCTTGTCTAGAGCTTCTTTTTGAAGGTATATTTAAATCGGTGGAGGCGGGGCGGCAGATCTTTGCTGCAACACGGAACGGAAGCATCAAAGACCTGTTTCTTCGGGATTTGCAAATTTGCCCACCTCCTTTGGAATTAGGCAAACTTCTGAGGGAAGATTTCAATACCTTACGGCGCAGTCCCCGGAGAAGATGGAGACTTTCGGTTTACCGGAGGGGTACCTCCGAAGAATCTCCCCCATCGGTTTCGTCGTCGTTCGCTTCATCCGGAAGACAACTCTTGAAAAGAGGTTACCGAACTGGGATGGCTGAATGAAGATCTCTTTTGCGGACGGATTTTAAAGATTTTACCATTTCCGCGTAATGTCTTCTTGGAGCGCTTCACAATTGAGCGACTCTCATTTCCGAATGGCGTCTTTTTATAAGCCGGGGCATTTCTGCAGGTCATTGAAGTTCCTCGCGACAGTAGCTAACATTTTTCGGCTTCCTGTGTGCAAAGCATCTTCCAAGTGAGCTTGGTTGCATTTGCCACAACGGGGCTTGTTGTCGCAAATAGCTAGCACTGTGGCCAAGCTGCTTGCAGTTGGTACAATTGAATACCTTCGGCACGTAAAGACGCACTGGGTAAAAAGCACTGTCAATGACAAACAAATTTCGGGAGGACGGAACCGGGGAAAGTCACTCGAAACGAGGCTGACGGCGAAAACACTTTCTTATTTCCTTCCATGGAAACTGATTGTAATTGTTTACAATCCAGTATAGCCACAATCAGGAATGGACCGGTTCTCAAAGACGCCTTTGCCAGTCTTAATGTCTTCGCATGTTAGACTCGCGTCGATAATTTTCCCCTTCCACCTCGACTTCTTCGTGCCGGCAACATAGACGCAATATCCACAGTAAAAGCCTCATGCTGAGCAATTTCATTCGCTGCTTGTAACTAGGTGCAGTTTACACGCAGCTTGGATTCTTTCACTTGGTGAATAACGTCCCCAGGATATTACGCGTCAGCTCCGAGAAATCGGAGAGCACGTTCAAAATTCTTCTTTTGCGCCGGAAATAGACAACCCAAGGCCCAGCCGAAGACGGTTGAGAAACCCGCGTTCGAGCAACGAGATCTCTAGGAGGCGTATCGCCTCCATTCCGATTCATCCATGCGGAAAAAAGCTTAACCGCAACCAAATGAAGAAAAAAAATAATAATAAAAATAACAAAAACAAAAAAAAAATATGTGTAAAAAAATTATTAATCAGTGGACTATTTTGTACACACCTCCCCTAAATGGGTAAATCAAATTCACAAAAAAAAAAAAAAAAAGAAAAAAAAATTAACCAATCAGTGGGCTATTTTGTACCCAACTCCCCTATACGGGCAAAATTGCACCGGGAGAGAGACAGAGGAGAAGCGAAAAACAACCTTGAACTCAACACTGTTGTTCGGAGATGCGAAAGCAATTCAATAGATAATGTATACTTATCCGTTCTACAGCAGGAGAACGTCCACGCGCCGTAGGTAGTAGACCGACCGGGTCGGCCTTCTGCCTTGTTGTTGTTCTCGGTGCGGGAGAAAATCAATCACCGATAATTGATGATGGGCGATGATTTTATTGCGGTGGAACGATACTAGTTTCACTAGTTCGCTTCCTTCGCAAAGCGCAATCGTCTAAGCACTCACTTTGCACAAAACTGAAACTTGTTTAACTCACTAATTAAACCAAAAACCCACGCGGGCGGTGGGGAAAAAGGCCTAAATGAACTCTGCAAAAAGTGCCGTACGATGAGACCGGGATCCTGTCGACCGACTCGTTCAAGCGCTAAGCAAGGAATGAAGTACTATTTTTTCTACTATTGATCCCTTTATGATCCTTTTTTAAACCCGTGCCTTCGATTTTTCGTTGGTCCCGTTGGCGAAAGCTAACGGTGGTAATCCTTCTTGGACACCGTCTTGGGAAAAACCCTCTTAGGAGGTCTCGTCTTCTTTCGGTTATTCACTAAACATGGGAGCAACTACAAACAAAAGGAAGGGTGAATCTCTGAATTCACAACTTCCTTCCAAAAAAGTGGGATTTAAAACTGTCACTAAACGTGGCAAGAATGGAAGAAAGGACGTTTCTCCGGAATGCGAACTTTCTTCCAAGGGCGTAATGGATAATGTTGATGATTGCATCGAAATGAGCAATCAATTCGATCTTCTAACAAATTTTCCGAACACCAAATCGAAATAGTATCTAGCCCAGGCTCTTTGATTCAAGTGAGGAAGCAAAGAGTGCCGCCTATCGTGGTCAGTTGTTCCGTTAGGGGAATCAAGGTCTCCTTCCAAATCGCAAGAAAAGGAGACTGTCGCGTTTTGCCGGAAACTCTTAAATATCGAGAACTTCTTCTCAAACATCTTGAAGAGAAGCAGCACACTTACTTATGACGTCTAAAGTCGTCTTGAAAGGTTTCTTAAGTTACTATAAGTCACCTGAAGACATCAAAAATTGAATTAATGATTTACTTGGATTTTCCCCAGTCCAAGTAATCATTATGAAAAAGAGAACCCAATCTGGCATTGTTCGGAAAAGGCATTCTCAAGAATATTATTCAGTTTACTTCAACAAAAAAGATCTAAATACCGTCAAGCTACCATTCACCGTGCACCTAAAAAAAATTTGCACTTCAAAAAATTATATTATTTTTCCAAATTATTCAAAGCGAACTAGAATACCACTACGAGGCGTACAATTATACCATAAGTCAGGGAAAAATCAAAAATTAACGATGCATATAAAAAAATACTCAAAAATTATGTTTACAAATGTCATGTTAAGGTCGCCTCGTACCGTGCTGTGTCACCATTTACCGTGCACACTGGTGCATCATTTACCGTACGTATAGTTTTCGTCATGATTTAATTTAGTATTTTGATGAAACGTTGTTGGTGGAGCAACTATGTTGCTAGTAGTGTGCGCACTCAGTTTTAAGGGTATTCAAATCTTATTTTACAATAAAAACCATAGAAAGTTGAAAAAAATGGCAAAATCATTATTTTTTCATTGTCATCGTTATATGAGGTTTGACTGTATTGTCCAAACCATTCCTTATTAGCTCAAAAATTAAATATGGAGTAGTTAAATCACGACATAACAATAAATCCGATGTTACCCAATAATTTAAGCCTAACACAGAACACCTAGATATAAGAAATTAATGTAATGTTTGGAATGATAAAAAAATAAATAAATAAATAAAATATAAAAAAATGCACGCTTTTTGATGAGTTGTTTGTGTTGAGATTTGTGTATAAAAAATGAGATGCTAAGGGTATTCTTGCATGTTAAAGTAAATTACTCATTCTACCAAATTAATCACCATGCACTTAATGCTCTTAATAAGCGGTACAGTACTTAGAAGTCGTTATA
>NW_018734419.1:0-2500 GCF_002204515.2 Aedes aegypti
CAAATAGTATTAAATTTTATTTATTTATTATATTTTATTGTTTTTAACAGTAATAGACCTTCGTATCGACACCCAGAGTGATGAATGCGAGAAGACGCTCGATCTTGTGTGATGACTTCCTGAGTAGACTGTGAACCATTGTGAACAGTTCGTACAAGTCTGTTGAGCCTGTACAAAAAAGTAAAATGAAATGTTAGTAAAATGTACTGTCTGGTAATTTTTTAAGTTTAAAATGTGATATTTAATAAATTGTATTTAATATAATTATTCATCACGCTAGAAACATAATGTTTTTCATTTCTGGAGAGCCTGGCGCGTATCCATAACTTAATTAAGATGAAACAGTTTGTAATTCTAGTTCAATCTCATATCAAAACTTCAAAGACACAAATCTGATGAACATTGATCGAAAAAAATATCTGTTGTCATATTCGGTTAGGGTTTATTCTCAAATTTCATAACGTCAAAAGTGGCCATTTTCAACAACCAACCCACCCCTCAAAACGCATTTTGTAATGATATTTTCCGAATTTTGTATGACATCTTGAAGACACCACCCCACCCCTTTCAGTGTTATGAAATATGTGAATGGGCCCTTTGTTTTTCAAAACTTGAATGGGATAAGAAACTATTATGAGAAAATGAATCAAATTGGTTTTGAGCATTTATTTTTCTGGTATACATACCGCTCTACCCGTATGATACTCTTGAAAACTCTAAAAAACATAATTTTGTAATAATCTGAAAGTTGGACTCAACGATATGCATGTTTTTTTCTATCTGAGAAGTCCCCTTAATAGTTCAAATTGTGTGATATACGATTGCTAATGAAAATATATTTCCGTTGATTTTTAAAGTATTTATAATGCTTGCTTCATCCGCAAGAGAGCATTACATGCAAGTTCGCTCTGTCATTAATATTGAACATACACCTGATTCTGTTTGTGTATGGATTTTTTTTTTTACAAGACCGTGCAAAAAAAGTTTACATACATTTTTCCGCCAAAAATTTGTTTTGCATGAAACGTCGAGAAATGGTATTACTTTTTTGGCATGATTTTTGAAATCATGAACTAAATTTGATCTTGTACGGTGCGTATTCCCCCGTGCAAAAAAACAGAATCGGGTGTATCTGTCTTTGTTGCTATCAATGGTGTCGGTTATTTCGTTTACTTTGTAAAACACATTGATGAAAAAAAAACTGAAAACTTTTATATCCCTCAAATTATTTAGGAATGCTTTAAGCAATTCAGAATTGGTCAAGTTTTCATCGTTAACAGAACTGGTAGCAAAAAGTGGTGCCAAAAATTGTGATAGATTTTAACACAAATTAAATAGTGACTTAGGGCAACTTCATCGGTGGTCCATTTTTTGGTCCAAACATATACCAAAAATGAACCCAAGTAACCACTAGCCCGCTAATTCGCCTTTTGGGGCTTATAGAGCTGTTATTCGGCTAATATAGGGCTTGTCAGCTCTGTTATAGCCCTATATTAGCACGGAGGGCGAATTAAAGTGCTATCTGGTTACTTGGGGACCTGTTAGAAATAAATAGACCAGTAAAAATAGAACAAACCGCACGCGCATGCACCGGTTGTTGTATTTTTTTATTCATTTCGAATGTGATCAACAAAACCAAACAAATAGTGAATTGAACAGCAGAATTTATCAAACCTGAAGATTCCTGAACTCTGAAGGAGTACACGGATTAATTGCAAAGGAAATCCCGGATGAATCTCGACAGAATTGGCGGCGGAGCTTGAAAAAAAAATCCGGTAGAACTCGGAAAGTATTCCCGGCAGAGCTCCGACGGTATTCTCTGTGAAGCTTTTCTCCAGAAATTTTAAAAAGAATTTCTATCAGCAATTTCTTCGGAGATTTCATCTAGAAATTCTTCCGGAGATTTACTCTAAATATTTCCGAATATTTCATCAATAAATACCTCCAAGGATTCAATTAACAAATTCATTTGTGGATTTTCTCCAGAAATTCTTTAGATTTTTCAGAGAATTTAAAACAGGAATTTCTCCAAGAAGCTTTTTGGAGATTGCACCAGGAATTTCTCCGGAGATTTCCTCCAGGAAGTCCTCTGGGGATTTCAAAGATTCCTCCAGGGATATCCCCTAACATTTATTTCGAGGATTTTCTCCAGGAATTTCTTTCAGGCATTCATCCGGGGATTTACTGCAGAAATACCTCCGGGGATTTGCTGCAGGAATTTCTTTGTGGATTCACCCCAAGAATCCCTTCGGGTATGTATTTCCTTCAGAAATTTCTCCGTGAATTTCGTCCAGAAATTTTTCCAAGAGCTCCTCCAGGGATTTCGTATAGAAATTCGTTAAGAAGTATCTTCGAGGATTTTCTCCTGAAATTCCTTTGGAGGCTTTTCCAGAGAATTTATTAATATTTCTTTCAGGAATGTCTCTGGGGATTTGCACCAGGAATTTTTCCAGAAATTTCCTCTTGGATTTCCTACAGGAATTCCTCAGAGGATTTCCGA
>NW_018734420.1:0-37859 GCF_002204515.2 Aedes aegypti
CTTCAGGTCGTCCATATAGAAGGTGTGGGTAACTCTTGTGCTCCTTTCCCCACTTTTCAGTTGGTAGCCATAGTTGCATTGGTTGAGTGCTTTGCTGAGGGGGTTCATGGCCAGGCAAAACCACAGCGGACTAAAGGTATCGCCTTGAAAAATCCCCCTCCTGATGCTGAGAGTCCTGGACCGTAACACAGCTGTACCGTCGGTAATGTGTAGGGATGTGCTCCACATCCCCATCGCGTGTTGCATCAGCCTGATGACGTTCCTGTCTACCTTATACAACTGCAGTACCTTGAGAAGGTACGAGTGCGGTACTGAGTCGTATGCCTTTTTGTAGTCGATGTACGCCATACTCAGGTTCCTTTGCTTTTGGGTAGCTTGCCCTACAATGACTGCATCTACGATGACCTGATCTTTGCAGCCTTGCGTGTTTCTGCGACACCCTTTCTGTTCCTCGGTCATCACGTTGTTGGCGTCGCAATGGGCTTGCACCCTCCTCGCTATTACCGACGATAGCACTTTATACAGACTTGAAAGGCACGTTATTGGTCTGTACTTCGCTGGGTCAGCTGTGTGTTGGTTCTTTGGCAGAAGAAATGTGACACCCCTGGTGATGAATTCCGGTAGCTGCGTGGGGTCTCCTAGTACCGTATTGAAGCATTCCGCCATCCGCCCATGGATCGTTGTGAGTTTTCTATACCAAAAATTGTGCACAAAATCAGGTCCTGGTGCAGCCCAATTCCTGGTATACCGGGTAGCTTCATTATTATTATTATTATTATTATTATTATTATTATTATTATTATTATTATTATTATTATTATTATTATTATTATTATTATTATTATTATTATTATTATTATTATTATTATTATTATTATTATTATTATTATTATTCTTATTATTCTTATTATTATTATTATTATTATTATAATTATTATTATTATTATTATTATTTATTAACGACTCTTTACCCTCGTCAGGACATGTGTAAAAAAATGAAAGTGAAAATCGATATTGAAAATTGTTGCTACTGCATTCATCTCTCCCTAACTCGTTATTGAAGGGAACATCGAGTTAGGGAGGTATTGCGGGGATATTTAAAAATTTGGATAGGCTCGCGGAAATAACGCGCAGCGGGCTATCTCCGCACAGAACAAAAATCACATAGTGTGCGTTGAAGGCTTATTGAAAAAAAACACCAATCAAACACTAGGTACTATTCACATCGTTGGTGCATATTGCCCTTGGAGAAACCTTGAAAATTTAGCTTTCCAATTCATTCCAATGCTCTTGGACACCTATCCCTCCATGGGGGACACTAATTGGAATCGCGTTGATGGGATAAAAGATAAGAATCATTGATGTCATGAAGTCTAGCTAGTCAGGAAATCTTACAATGCCTTTCCTGTTAAAGAGCGTGAAAACACAAATACCGAATCGAAACGTGGCTCATGATTTTTACTAATAGAACAAATAGGCTCAAAACCCACATGTATTTGTAATAGTGCTTCATGTGTTCATAGCATACAAATCACTGTCGTAGAGGCGATCTTTAAATTTGTTTCTGATTGTCACGCCAATCAAAACAATCACACCTAACGCACGAGCAAGGCTGACTTTGATGTTTTAACCTGGAAAATTTAATAGCCAGAGTGTTTTTGATTTCCAGGAATCAAAATTTTTCTTGCAACGCGTAATATCGAGTTACAGAACACAAAACCCAGTACAACTGCGATCCAAGGGACCATCGAGTTAACCATGAAACCAATTTTACCATGGTTCTCTAACTCGATACCGAGATACGGAATATCGAGTAAGGGAGAGTTAACTGTACTTAAATCTAATTTGATCCACTTACAATCTACTTTAATTATATTGTGTTTTTTTTGCCAAAAACGGTAATATCGATGAATTTGATAACCTAATATGGAATTTTTTTGCTATTATACAAACAGGAATTGAGTAAGAATTACTTGAGAACGCTACGACATTGATATATTATATAATTGAATCTACGAAGTGAAAAAACGATCCGGTACTTCACGATTTAAAATACTAATTAGAATTAAATTCACAAAGGTTCCTACATCTGAATTAAAATACGTCGTTATGAAGTTGTTGTGCGATAGCGAGAGGTTACTGCAGTAGGTATCATATAGAGTTATTTTTTGTAAATTTAGCCTTACGTTCTGCTTTGCACTTCAGGAACTTTATAACTCGTCAATTAAGTACTGTTTTAGCATCCGTAAATTATCTGTGACTTGAAATTTGCCTACCTCCAGTGGCACAGAAGTGTAGAATCCTTGTTACTCGATCTGAACCAGTTACCCACCGAATTAACTCCGGCCACACGGACATTCTCAAGATCCTTTGACCACTTTTAGAAACTAGATATGTGTTACTAGTATACTGACAACAAATAATTGAAATCCGTTACGTATTCGCTGAGCGGTAAGAATTTTGGTTTTTTTTTTTCTTTCCACTCAGACCTACACGGGTTAACCATACTACAACATCAAGACTAGTGCAGATTAAATCCTGATTTTCGCGCATTTTATTCTTGCATTTTTCCAAGAGCAGATTTCGAATTTCAAGCGATTAATATATCTATCCGTTTTTTTAATAGTGTTACATTTCTAGAAGCTGAAGATGAAGATGAGTTCAAAGTGGTGGATGAATTTGTGTACCTTGGACCATAGGTAACGTCAGATAACAACTGCACGGAGAAATTCGAAGACGCATTATTGCGGAAGTTGTGCTTACTTCGAAATCCACAAGAAATAGTGGATCTTGGAAAGCGTGGGACGATCGAAAAATAGGAAGCAAGCAGCCTTGAACCGTTTGCTTTACGTAGTATTGTGGCATTCACGCTGTGAGCTAGACTTCGAAGCTCATTCATTTTGAAAATCATACATTTTTATGAAAGGTGGAACGATTTTCGCAATACGAACGCTTTATGTATCGTTTTAACATCACCTCACTTCAAGGCGTCGATAATCGCGTGGTGTACGCACGGGCCTACCGATCGCAATGTCCTTGGTTCAATTCCATGTTGCCGCGAAAACATTTTTTGTTTTTTAAATTTCGGTTTCATAAGGCTAAGCTATGTATTTCAACCCGATTTATTGTGGTGCATTTTCATAAGTGGTTCCTATGTATTTTGACAGTCCATTTGCCTGATGGTAAGGCCATGTCTTAAAGGGCGTAGCGCCATCAAATGTAAAGTAAGTGTGCTATTCTAAAAAAAAAAACATATGGGAAAAATAGCCTCTAAGGGATTTTAATCTTCTATTTTCAGTTTCGTCCCACTATGCGCCGCAATCTGGTGAGCTATGCTAATGCGGGGAAGGCGACGACGACCACCACGACAGAAGGGTACCCCGATCTTCGGTTTGCGCTGATTTATGTCTCCCAAGTGGAACGAACCCAGAAGACTAGAAGATGTGATGTGATGGTTGTTCGATGAAGTGTGGAAAAAGTTGAACGTCGGCTACAGCTAAGTCGCTCTTTAACCGCATTAGCGACGCATCTTCCACTTTTCGAGTAGAAAAAATGCTAGTCATTTTTATGAAGTAACAGGAGTGCAAATTTTAACAATGGAATATTTTGCAATTGTAATGATATTTTCAGCGTTTAGTGAAAGTTTTATTCATACCTATATAGTTCCGTTGACTAAATTTCTTTTTGAATTGCCATTCACATCGATTCACGCACAGTGTCTTTAGTCCGATGTGATGAACTTAATTGGGCAATTCCACAAAATCGCGCTCTGATGTCACATCTCATCTGGAGAAATCGAGCGCGTAGCGCCGCCTTATTTTCATAATCACAATCAAATTCGAAACAGATTTTTCCAGCATTTCATTAGGCTGTTGTTGGACCATCGGTGGTGGCGTGTTGCCGTTAATTAAGTCCCATTGGAAATCGCTCGATCGGTAATCAGAGCGAATCCAGAGTACCTTCCTTCCGCCTGACTCCGGCATAATCTCCGCTATAGGTCCGTTACGCAATGAAGTAAAAGTTTTGTTTTTTTGTTCCGCAAAGCCATCCAGGCGCGGACACCAAAATGTGAATAAATTTGTTTCACATCAACCCGGAAAGCCCGGCTGCTTGTATCAGTTGTGAGGTTTTCATCACTGGAGACTCTTCCGCTGACCGTGCAGTTGTGGTAAGGGTGTGCGATATGCATTTTTTCATGTCCAACAATGACAAATAATTTGAGTTTTCAAAGGTTTCCAAAGGGTTTGTTAAAGGGAACTCAACAAGGCTTCAGAGTTTTCTAAACGGTTTGTAGAAATTCCCAAGGAAACCCAAAGGTTGTTTTGATTGATTCTTAGGAGCTTTTAAGGTTCACTTCATACAAGGCCATTGAAAACAATTTTGAAATAAGGGTATTATTAGAACCATGAAGCCCTTGGAAACTTTTTTTTTTCTGGAAACCCCTGGGAACTTCTGTGAACACTACAGTAATATACCAGAAGTAACTATTGATAAGTCCATAAAATCTCTTAGGTGCTCCTGGCAACCCCTTGAAAGCCCACGGGTAAACTCTGAAAACTGCTCAAGAACCGATGACAAACCCCTTGAAGTTCTCTGGAAAGCCCCAAGGAACTGTAAATCTCTCAGGTTTTCCTAGGATCCTCTAGAGTCTAGGGAGTCATTGAATAATCCCTGGAAACCGTTAGTTTCCAAATGGCAATTATTTATGGTTTTAGAAATCCTATTAGAAGACCCATTGGATTCCGTATTTGATGGAATATCGCATACCCTTAAGTTGTAGTATACAAGAGGAGGCCACAGCTGATTTTGTGTACCCCGTCCAGTGAACAGAGAGGGGGCCTGACCAGAACCGGTTTAAGGTCACGGTTAGTGACTATCAAGTGGATGGGGGGGGGGGGGGGGGGGGGGGGTTGGGTATCTAGCAGCTGTTAGGGGCTTTTGAGTCGTTGGTGTTTCTGCTGTTCGGTTACGACTCCGAGATGGCTTTTAGTGGGAAACGAAAAGTAGTGTTTGCTTATCACTTTCGGTTTTGTTATGTATTCAATTTATGGGGAGGCTTGGGTTGAAATGGGGAAGAAGGATAAATATGCAATATTTAAAGGAGAGAGTTTGTGAGCGTCGAAAACTGAAATATGAAAAAAAAATTGTAATCAGGTAGTAAGCAGAAGTCATAACGTATTCATCACCAGAATGTTGTTTTATGTATATAGAACTTCATTTCCCTTGCCGTCACTCAAAATTTTATGGCACGTGAAGTAATAGGAAAAAACCTAGAAAGTTGTGAAAAAAAAGTACGGCTATATGTCTGCTATGTCTCTGTTCTTACTTCTCGAAGGAAGTCCGGCTTTAGGACAAATTTATTGAATTTTACAAACAGAGATCCAAACTTTTTTGTTTATCGTAATAATCGACTTGATGTGGCATGTTAGGAAGTTGCTATCATCATTCATAAACGTATAAAACATCAACCTTTTCGTCATTTTAACTCAAATTTTTTGAAACTTCTGGTGTTTCTGTTGAAACACAGCTTGTTAAATTTACTTTCATAGCTGCCTATTTTCCTTTTCAACGCATGGGCATCCAATTATTTAGTTCAAAATAACTTGCGGAAATTGACTCGCAATAATCCAATTTTTTTGTTATTGATGACTTTAAGGCAAAGCATCGCTCATGGAACAATTCCCAGAGCAATTCCAACGTCAGGATTATATTTGAAGAGTGCTCTGCAGGATCATTGATTCTGATCATGTCGCTTTTACATTTCAAATTAACCATGAATCACTTCTCAATCCTATCAGTTACTATTAGAAAAATGAATCGATAGTTATTTCTCTCTCGATAAGATATGTTGATTAAAAATACTTTTTCCATGATTTACCTGAATGATATAGATGATGACCGTGTATGTCCTAAATTCGCTCCATGATAATAATCCAATGCTCTGAAATTTAAAAAGAAAACAAATATATTAATGGGATGGTAATACAAATTATGTTAATAAGTATAATTCAAAGTGATAGAACTATCAAAAAAATAGATTCTGCTGTTCATCGACCTGCAGAATTTCAAATAAGATGAAATGATGAAAGGTGACGATGAAATTCAATCCGTGCTACAAATAAATAGCTGAACTGATCAATCAAATAATCTTAAAGTCTCTCAAAACACACACCCATAAAACCCTCCCAACAACTGCAAGTGCGATTCGATTTCATCGTGTGGGCGTATCGCAAAATGAGCGAGAATGCTATCACAACTTGGGGTTTCCTTTCTGCACCGTTTACTACTAAACTGTTGGAATAAACATCGACCATCGCATAGGATAGGGCATTCACAAGCTACTGCATGCGAAGAGAGTTGCTCATTGACTGTCGAATCAATGGAAGGTAATTGCTGATGATGACCCGCAACACAACAGTTGCACGAGTTCAGTCCATCATCCACCTCCAACCGGTTAGACTGGTGAAAAGATTGAATAATCTTCAACAGAATTTCTAAGCTATTGTTTAATTTTCTGACTTTTTAATTTTCTGATTTTTTTTTTTTGGTTTTATGATTTTCATTTCATGACTTCATGATGTCATGATGTCATGATTTCATGAATTCATGATTTTCTGATTTTCTGATTTTCTGATTTTCTGATTTTCTGATTTTCTGATTTTCTGATTTTCTGATTTTCTGATATTCTGATTTTCTGATTTTCTGATTTTCTGATTTTCTGATTTTCTGATTTTCTGATTTTCTGATTTTCTGATTTTCTGATTTTTTTTTTTTTTTTTTTTTTTTTTTTTTTTCTGATTTTCTGATTTTTTTTTTTTTTTTTTTTTTTTTTTCTGATTTTCTGATTTTCTGATTTTCTGATTTTCTGATTTTCTGATTTTCTGATTTTCTGATTTTCTGATTTTCTGATTTTCTGATTTTCTGATTTTCTGATTTTCTGATTTCTGATTTTCTGATTTTCTGATTTTCTGATTTTCTGATTTTCTGATTTTCTGATTTTCTGATTTGATTTTCTGATTTTCTGATTTTCTGATTTCTGATTTTCTGATTTTCTGATTTTCTGATTTTCTGAATTTTCTGATTTTCCTGATTTTCTGATTTCTGATTTCTGATTTTCTGATTTTCTGATTTTTTCTGATTTTCTGATTTTCTGATTTTCTGATTTTCTGATTTTCTGATTTTCTGAATTTCTGAATTTCTGATTTTCTGATTTTCTGATTTTCTGATTTTCTGATTTCTTCTGATTTTCTGGATTTTCTGATTTCTGATTCTGATTTCTGATTTTCTGATTTCTGATTCTGATTTTCTGATTTTCTGATTTTCTGATTTTCTGATTTTCTGATTTTCTGATTTTCTGATTTTCCTGATTTTCTGATTTCTGATTTTCTGATTTTCTGATTTTCTGATTTTCTGATTTTTCTGATTTTCTGATTTTCTGATTTTCTGATTTTCTGATTTTCTGATTTTCTGATTTTCTGATTTTCTGATTTTCTGATTTTCTGATTTTCCTGATTTTCTGATTTCTGATTTTCTGATTTCTGATTTTCTGATTTTCTGATTTTCTGATTTTCTGATTTACTGATTTTCTGATTTTCTGATTTTCTGATTTTCTGATTTTCTGATTTTCTGATTTTCTGATTTTCTGATTTTCTGATTTTCTGATTTTCTGATTTTCTGATTTTCTGATTTTCTGATTTTCTGATTTTCTGATTTTCTGATTTTCTGATTTTCTGATTTTCTGATTTTCTGATTTTCTGATTTCTGATTTTCTGATTTTCTGATTTCTGATTTTCTGATTTTCTGATTTCTGATTTTCTGATTTTCTGATTTTCTGATTTCTGATTTTCTGATTTTCTGATTTTCTGATTTCTGATTTTCTGATTTTCTGATTTTCTGATTTTCTGATTTTCTGATTTTCTGATTTTTCTGATTTTCTGATTTTGATTCTGATTTTCTGATTTCTGATTTTCCTGATTTTCTGATTTTCTGATTTTCTGATTTTCTGATTTTCTGATTTTCTGATTTTCTGATTTTTCTTTTCTGATTTTCTGATTTTCTGATTTTCTGATTTTCCTGATTTTCTGATTTTCTGATTTCTGATTTCTGATTTTGATTTTCTGATTTTCTGATTTTCTGATTTTCTGATTTTCTGATTTTCTGATTTTCTGATTTTCTGATTTTCTGATTTTCTGATTTTCTGATTTTCTGATTTCTGATTTTCTGATTTTCTGATTTTCTGATTTTTCTGATTTTCTGATTTTCTGATTTTCTGATTTTCTGATTTTCTGATTTTCTGATTTTCTGATTTTCTGATTTTCTGATTTTCTGATTTCTGATTTTCTGATTTCTGATTTTCTGATTTTCTGATTTTCTGATTTTCCTGATTTTCTGATTTTCTGATTTTCTGATTTTCTGATTTCTGATTTTCTGATTTTCCTGATTTTCTGATTTTCTGATTTTCTGATTTTCTGATTTTCTGATTTTCTGATTTTCTGATTTTCTGATTTTCTGATTTTCTGATTTTCTGATTTTCTGATTTTCTGATTTTCTGATTTTCTGATTTTCTGATTTTTCTGATTTCTGATTTTCTGATTTTCTGATTTTCTGATTTTCTGATTTCTGATTTTCTGATTTTCTGATTTTCTGATTTTCTGATTTTCTGATTTTCTGATTTTCTGATTTTCTGATTTTCTGATTTTCTGATTTTCTGATTTTTCTGATTTTCTGATTTTTCTGATTTTCTGATTTTCTGATTTTCTGATTTTCTGATTTTCTGATTTTCTGATTTCTGATTTTCTGATTTTCTGATTTTCTGATTTTCTGATTTTCTGATTTTCTGATTTTCTGATTTTCTGATTTTCTGATTTTCTGATTTTCTGATTTTCTGATTTTCTGATTTTCTGATTTCTGATTTTCTGATTTTCTGATTTCTGATTTCTGATTTTCTGATTTTCTGATTTTCTGATTTTCTGATTTTCTGATTTTCTGATTTTCTGATTTTCTGATTTTCTGATTTTTCTGATTTTCTGATTTTCTGATTTCTTGATTTTCTGATTTTTCTGATTTTCTGATTTTCTGATTTTCTGATTTTCTGATTTTCTGATTTTTTCTGATTTTCTGATTTTTCTGATTTTCTGATTTTCTGATTTTCTGATTTCTGATTTCTGATTTTCTGATTTTCTGATTTTCTGATTTTCTGATTTCGATTTCTGATTTTCTGATTTTTCTGATTTTCTGATTTTCTGATTTTCTGATTTTTCTTGATTTTCTGATTTTCTGATTTCTGATTTTCTGATTTTTCTGATTTTCTGATTTTCTGATTTCTAATTTTCTGATTTTCTGATTTTCTGATTTTCTGATTATCTGATTATCTGATTTTCTGATTTTCTGATTATTCTGATTTTCTGATTTTCTGATTTTCTGATTTTTCTGATTTTCTGATTTTCTGATTTTTCTGATTATCTGATTTTCTGATTTTCTGATTTTCTGATTTTCTGATTTTCTGATTTTCTGATTTTCTGATTTTCTGATTTTCTGATTTTCTGATTTTCTGATTTTCTGATTTTCTGATTTTCTGATTTTCTGATTTTCTGATTTTCTGATTTTCTGATTTTCTGATTTTTCTGATTTTCTGATTTTCTGATTTCTGATTTTCTGATTTTCTGATTTTCTGATTTTCTGATTTTCTAATGCTTTGATTTTTTTAAATTTTCAGAGTTTCACTTGTTTTTGTTTTTCTTTTTCCTGATTTATGTCGCTTTGATGATTGTGTTTTCTTTGTAATTTTACGTTTTATCTGACTTCTACAATTTTCTCAACCTGTCTATCGCTGAAAATAGCTTTCCGCACCCCGAACGCTATCACTGTACAGAAAATGATCGGATCAGCACTCAATTACGGCAGCTGACCACGCGCTCGACTCGGCTTTCTGTCTGATACAGTTTATCTGCCGTGCACATTCGATCCGAAAGACTCTTCCATTCCAACATCAGAAGAGCAGAAAATTCATTTCAGACAGTGCTTGTGGGAGGAAAAATTGGGGCGGTGCGCAGGGCAATCGTGGGAGAATCGCTCTTTTGTTTTTCAATAGATTCACAGAGATCCATTGAAAAACAGATTGGAAAAGCTCTTGGATGCTCGTGGCAGCTTCTGCCTCCCCCGTCTTCCTACGATGGAAATTTATCCTATCATGGTCCAGTGGCTGACTGACTGACTGACTGAAGTCAGAAGTGTAGCCATTCATCGGGTTTGTTTGGATCGATGGATGGCGATATTCTGATAATGTGCTCGTCCAACCAAGAGAGGTGGAGGAAAAAAACTTCTTCGGAAAATTGCCGTTCAATGAGATGGTTGAGTCGGGAGCTAATGTGGGTCAGTAGTGAAAAGTTGAAAATACGTTAGGGAAGACGTAACGGGAGTGATAGTGGGTGAAGTACACTGCACTCGATGTAATTAATGAATGTTAATGGTGGAGAAGTTTCATGCAAATTATTCAACGGATTCATATTACCATATTTTTCTGTAACATTTGGAGTAAAAGTCTGAATTTTTAACTTAAGATAGATTGCACCCACCGTGAACAGCACCACGCTGGTACTGTGTATAAGAAGCGAGCTTTGTCATCATAGTGCATTTAGTACACGATGCAACTGAATTTAAGTTAATCATAAAATACATTTTCACACATATTTTACGTGCGATTTTGAGTTTTTCTGTTTATATGTAATAAATAAATGTTACCGACAGAGCGTAACGTAGCCACGATAAAAATATGTTATGATAAGCATAAAGCGACATCACCACTTGGCAATCCTTCCTCGACTGAACGCTAATATCTTGATTCTATCGCTTACCCCACAGGAATGCACAGGTCTACATCTGATAACACTATTTCTAATATCCACTACGGTATCACTTTTAATGATTTTGAAAATGTGATTCAGCCATGAAATCACAAACCGAATCTACTCTTACGCAAAAGCATAAAAGCGACTCACTCGCACCATCCAATTTGAAAAACTGTCTCTCCCATCACTTTCCTAATTAAGATGAAAAACCATGATATCCGTCCGCTCTCGTTGGGTGGCACCTTTTTTTTTTCTTCACGCGGAAGAGCTAACTAACTGTCACACGTCGAATTTTCTTCGCCCATCACTTCTGAAAATGAGCGAAAGGGTCCCCAGCACCGAATCGAATTACAATGGGTGCCTAATATGGATGATTAAAATCAAACGGCAGTTAATTTCGTTTTCTTGTTTCGGAAAGAAAGTCATGCGTCGTGGTTTGGTGGGCACGCACATGGTTATACATTGTGCAGTGTGTGAATTTTATGCTTTCGGGGAATGATGGATGGATGGGAGGAAAACCAAAAGCTTTCGGAAGTTGTGGGGTAACAGATGCGGTTCGTTTTAAATTAATTAATAGTTTAATAGATAATGTGTCAAGGATTGCAAATGTACGGCCATGTGCACAAGGGTGCGACTTGTTTTTCAAAAGTTCTCAAAACCGAAAATTCGTGTGCTCTACTGAATTCAAATCACATCAACAGAAAAATCACAAAATCTGAGCCAAAAATATTAGCATTTAGAGGTGGCGCAAGCGTCTTAAAGGTGAATTTTCAAGTTATAAAAAATGACCTTCAGTGAAGTAAAAATATCATTGTTATTTTTCAACCGATTTAAAAACTTTTAGCACCATTATCTTAAATTAAATTTATGAAAACTTTGTAGAACATCAAATTCGTCTGAAATCAAAGCTTGTCTTAGTTTAAAATACATTTATCAATTTTTTTTCCTCAATTTACTAAAAAAAATCATTTTTGTTTGACCATAACTTCATACATACATATTTTTGAAGCAAATTCAGTTGTCTTCAAACTGTTCATAAAACACATTTTTCTAAAATATGGTTTTGACTTAGTTATGCAACAAAAACTACCCGAAAACATGATTTTTTTAAATGAAAAATCAAATTTCTCTGGATTATCTAAGTTTTATCGCTGGAAATTGCATTTTTCTACAAAACTTAAATTTCTAAAGCATCTTGCCTTAATTGGAGTTGGTCAGTGCATATATTTTTTAACATATGCAAATATAATTTTGTTTCATAATAACTTAAAAATTATTACAATGGTTGGTCATTTTCATAACATGAAAATTCACCGTCAAGACGCTTGCGCCACCTCTAAATAATAATATTTTTGGCTCAGATTTTGATATTTCTCTTTTAATGTGATTTCAATTCAGTAGAGCACACGAATTTTTGGTTTTGAGTACATTTGAAAAGTAAGCCACACCCTAATGTGCGCTGAAACTAAAAGAGGAAGGGAGAAAAAGCTTCTCACAGAAGCTGGTCAAGCTTCTCACAGAAGCTGAGAAAGCTTCTCTCAGAAACTGAGAAAGTTATGCACAGAAGCTGGTCAAGCTTCTCACAGAAGCTGAGAAAGCTTCTCACAGAAGCTGAGAAAGCTTCTCACAGAAGCTGAGAAAGCTTCTCACAGAAGCTGAGAAAGCTTCTCACAAAAGCTGAGAAAGCTTCTCACAGAAGCTGAGAAAGCTTCTCACATAAGCTGAGAAAGCTTCTCACAGAAGCTGAGAAAGCTTCTCACAGAAGATTGGCAAGCTTCTCACAGAAGATTGGCAAGCTTCTCACTGAACTTGAGAAAACTTCTCACTGAACCTGAGAAAGCTATGCACAGAGGTTGGTCAAGCTTCTCACAGAAGTTAAGAAAGCTTCTCACTGAAGCTGAGACAGCTTCTCACAGAAGATGGGAAAGCTTCTCACAGAAGCTGAGAAAGCTTCTCTCAGAAACTGAGAAAGTTATGCACAGAAGCTGGTCAAGCTTCTCTCAGAAACTGAGAAAGTTATGCACAGAAGCTGGTCAAGCTTCTCACAGAAGCTGAGAAAGCTTCTCACAGAAGCTGAGAAAGCATCTCTCAGATGCTAAAAAGGCTTCTCACAGAAACTGAGAAAGATTCTCACAGAAGCTTAGAAACCTTTTCACAGAACCTTGATAAGCTGAAGAAACTTTTGACAGAAGCTGGAAAAATATCCCACAGAAACTAGAAAAACATCTAACAAAAAAAAAGCTTCTCACAAATCTGTAAAACCTTCTCATAGAACTTAAAAAGAAATCTTCTTAGAGTAGCTGATAAACCTCGTTTGTTCATGTGGATCAATGAGATTGCTCTCATTTACTCCAACTCTATTAATAGTCATGCCCTTAATGTCGAAATTATTCTGGTTAAAGCGGTGGCCTCCATTTTTCCCATTAGGCTCCCATTACAAATCAAGCTCAAAATTGTTCCTAATGATGGACAATAAGCTGTTATTATCACCATGACCAAGCCGCCAATTACCACCGCCCTGCACCCCAAACGATTTCGAATGGAGACATCTGCCGCACTCCAGCTCAAGGTCGATTGGAAAGTAACCAACCCACGATCAGGCAACAACAGCAACAACCTTCCAGACACTTGACTCCGATCGGAGACCGCTCGTTTGGAAAATTGCATCCGATTTCGGATTCAAGTTCACCGCTCGCCATACGGCGCTCGTAGTTACTTTCACAACCACTTACTCGCCTGACTGACTCAGTGACTGGCTGCTCGCTCTAATTGCTGTATCATCTCTTCGACTTTGGGGGAGATGATGGTAATCGCCCACCGATCGCCACCGCCGCACTGTGGGACTGAAACGTATTTTGAATGGTTCAAATTTCTGGTGCAACTCCGGAGTTGCGTCTAAGAGGTTTCTTTCTTTTGATAGAAACGTCCTAGCAAAAAACATGTACCTGCAAAGTTGATCAGAGGTTTTGCCCATCCAAAGTAGCATTCTGTCCCACCGTGCGCCGCCACCGCCTTCAATCAATGTCGATCGGTTGCAATAATAAGCGTCCGCGAGCGGTAAAACAAGGCACAAGTTCGCGGACTTGTTTCGCCATCCATCTCTGGCGGCCAACCCTGAGAAACCGTAGCGCACCCCAAGCCCCAAGATCGAGCGAGTGAGCAATCATGTCCATGACCATCATCGAGGAGCGGTGAGGCGGCACAGATCGTCCGATCGATGATGATTTTATAATGATGATGATGATGGGTGGTGATCCGTTAAATGGGCAAGGTGAATCCTCAGTCCTCGGATCGATTAGCTACGTAATTAGCACAGTTATGGTGATCAGTAGAAGAACTCTTTTGCTTTTTCGGAACTATTGCAGCACATTTCGGACATTGAAGTTGATTTTCCATTGCATTTTTATAAACATTCAAATGAGTCCTCAGATAGAGTGCGCGGTTTGTTTTAATTATATGCCTTCACAGCTAAAAATATGCTTTACATTTAAGTTTATTTTCATGCACACATTTGTAGCATAAAAATAAACGTCAATGTCAACGACCAATCTATTATTTTTCAATTGAATTCACTTTAAATTTACACGACCATGTAATATTCAAACATTCTTAGTTGAAAACTAAATGCATATTCAAATAGGTTTACATGATGCTGTAACAATACATGCATTTAGTTTATTTCTACAGTATTCTTCAATTTACACTACACTGACGTTTAAATATTTTTATCTGTGTTGTTATTTTTACATAATATTTTTTTGTAATTTTTTTTTTTCGACTTGTGCTCGAAAAACATTGGGTACTCTATGTTATTCATTAGAACTATACCAGGGACGCATCTTCAGATTGTGCTGAAAATTT
The DNA here is from genome assembly GCF_002204515.2 of Aedes aegypti. NCBI lineage: Eukaryota > Metazoa > Arthropoda > Insecta > Diptera > Culicidae > Aedes > Aedes aegypti. The sequence goes on from NW_018734420.1 coordinate 14,709, forward strand.
GTTGATATAGTTTGGATCTCTTGTTAATAAGTACCGTTTTGATTCAAATCCCGGACAGCTTCAAATTCCGGACACTCTACTTTGTATGGGAAAGATTTCACTCGAAATGTTTCAAATTGTGCCGTCAAAAAGTTCCCAATTTCAAAGATGATTTTTATAAACATTTTACATAGCAATCCATGAAAATTTGCGATGTTCAACTAGTTTTGACGTCTTTCTAACGGCTTAGTGCATTTAATTAATGAATCAACTATTCTTATTGTGTTTTTCAAGAGCTGTCCGGAATTTGAATCAAAGTGTCCGGAATATGAAGCAAAAGTGTGGTTGTGTCCGGAATAAAAACCATGAAGAGGCCTAACATTGTTATTGATTAATGTGAATTAAAGATGTGGATTCCGAATCTTTACCCACCACTCGTAATTTAAATGTTTGCAAGGCCTGATTACGTTGGAGTTTTGTACAGAACGATTGAATTTATATGTGTTTTGATTAGTTTTACTTCACTGAAGCCTTAAGTGTCCGTAATATGAATCAAAACGGTAGATAAAGACATTTTAGTTAACATTTTGCTTAAATGCCCTCAATGTGATCTGAGAATTTTTTTTCTAGAATCTAGTCCTAGATACTTAACTATATCTGACCAGTTTATTGATTATCGATGTTGATGTTTTCAAGTAAAGAGTTTTCGGTTTATGTGGGAATATTATAAGTTGATTTTTGGAAGCGTTAGAAGTAATCATCACTTTCTGCAAGTATGAAGGAAAGTATCTATCCTCATTTTCAATCTACTGCAAAAGATACCCAGGCTTTGTCCTTTGATAGAGAGACCTGTATTATACGCAATTAATGATTTTCAACATTCTTGGAATAACTCAGCTTGTGAATATATTGTTCAACAGTAGTCGCAGAATGTTACCTTGAGGAACACCTGCTCTTACAGGAAGCCTGTTGGAAAGGAAATTCTGATAATTCTACTAAACTGTACGATTTGATGGATAACTTTGATTTTTTCCAACAATGTATGTTGAAAAATTTAAGTTTTTCAATTTTGCAATTAAACCTTCTTACCAAACACTATAAAACACAGCTTTTTCTGTCTGTCTGCATCTGTCTTTGCATCTGCATTCTGTCTAGATGAGCATCACCAGTTGAATAGCATTATGATTTGTTGAAACCAATAAAATGCGTCACACGTTGTAGCTAGAAGCCTAGACTATGCCCATAGTGACATGTACACTAGACCGAAGCAAAATTTTAAGTTTTTGCTACCCTATGCTCAACCGGTGTAAATTATGATGAACGTCATTCTCTCAAAACTTGAAGTGATTTGAAAGAAACTTGGTTGTGCACGCGCCATTTGCAAATTCTATGGAAAGTACTATGAAAAAGACAATCCTTTTGTGTTCAGTCCTCTAATGCTCTTCATAATAATCTTTCAAAACGTGAAAAAACTCCTCTTGTGAAAAAAACCTTCCCGGCTACAACTTTGCCGAAGACCACATTTTGATGTAACGAAAGGATAATTTGTTATTATTGATATCAAAGTCTAAATTGTGCTGGGATGATCATTTAATTATTGCTGTTCGCATTTGAGATGCAAATCTTGACTAAACGTCCTCCAAATACGGTAACACAAAACAATCGAAACACCCTAGCAAGAAAAATCTATCTTTGACACCGCATTTCTTGTGAAAAATCTTACCGCATTTGGTGTTCCCGCATTTGATATTTGCATTTCAAACGCACACAGCAATACTTTCAGAGCAACACTGCTTTTTTTCTGTCATAGTAGTCTGGATCTGAGACGAGACTCGCGAAGACGGTCTTCTTTTTCTGTGATTGCTGAGTTTTTTTCTTATTCCCCTTTGTGTTTATACCAATTTATGCGTAAGCCGTTCAAACCGTCACATGTACCTCTCAGAAGAAAATGATTGAGTTTGCATCACATCGAATCATAAATAGCCGTTTAAGTAAAATTTCATGCCAGCAAACGTAGTAGGCATTAGAAATAATGAATCTTCTGCTTAGATTTATCAGCAACTTTGGAAAAAACTGCTCCGCTGACTGAGGTTTTTAATAACAGTTTACTTTGAACACAATACTTTTCACTTTTTCAGCCATAAAAACGGTGGGCTGCATTTGACGTTTCGTGAGAGGGGAATCTGGGCTGCATATGACGTTGATATTTTTCCTCTTCGCGAGTCTCTCTCAGGTCTGGATTAGTTTGATCTTTTCTACCCACCAGGAGCACCACTGTTGCCAAACAATTGGTGAACACTTTATGATTATGAATAAAAATTTATCCTGACGTACAGTCAAAATGTGCTCTTCGGCAAAGTTGTATCTGAAAGGATTCAAAATGAGAAGAATTTGTTCACTTTTCGATAGATTATAATGAGGAAGATATAGAGGGCTGAACACAAAAGGTTGACATTTTCCATAGTTCGAATGGAGATAACTTTGGGAGGATGATAATTACGCCGTGTAGTTGCAGAATTACTTTACAAACCAATCAGTTGTACTTCAAATTTCTTACAACTTCTGAACAACTAAGCTGAAGACACGAAATTTCTAGGAGATCAGGATTAGGAGCTACAACCTGCTAGAATAAAACCAAATTTACATGCACACTGGTGCCTCGTTCCGGAAAAATTGCTTACCAAACAGTGATGCATCAAAATATACTGATCTAGTGTCTAAAAACCACGAGATAATATTCATACTAGGTGATGCTAAACTTTTCAAGGTACTGCAATATTCAGTATGAGTGTTGCAATACGCGATTCCATACTTATGGTGGGTAGTGTATAATGTGGTCACTATATCAAGGAATTTTAAGAAAAAAAAACAAATCACACGGGTAAAAATGCGGCTTTCTAAAACGGGAGAAAGAGTCATGATTTCGGGAGGAAGGTATGTTTTCATGTTATGGAAATACACCATGACCAAAAGTCATGAAATCATGAAGCATTTTACTGTAACACCAACTGTACGTTACGTTTTCAATTTTTAGCGAAGAAAAATGTCAATTTAAATCCTCAAATCATGAAGCATGTATGCTGGAAACATAAGCACTATTCATGAATTTAGTCATCTTTCATTTATGATTCCTATTATTGATGCGAAAAGTGGCAATTTCGGTCATGAAATCATGAAGCAGGATCTGATATCATGAACACAGTTTGTTGGCAAACCCCTTGTTGCCAGCGCGCACCTTCTATACAGCAACCCTGAACCACACACCTGTTTACGCCGAGATGACAGGTAATGCCAAAGGCTGTCAATTGGTGAGTAAACATCCGAAGGAAAACATAAAGAGGAAAGTGAGTTTGCTTATTTTAGTCGTGAATTATTACCTGGAATACGAGTGAATTTCTTTGATTATTTCTATTTCATCATTCTAAAGCCGTGAAGTATTATTATTTAAGGTAATTGCTATATATATTACGAATACCTGAAGTCTAAAACTAGTGGTTCTATAATAGGCGAATTTGATGTTCCTGTGACAGTGGTCATAACCATAAACCTATTGAATAAGTTGCAATTCTGCATCAACTGCAACGGTAAGGAACTATTTGTAGAGGTTTTTTCAATAGCTAATAATGAATTAACTATCCAGTATCCCAAACCGCTGCCAAACCTACGACCCGAAGACTACGACTCAAACTGACTAGCTAGGGGACTAAACGTAAGTGAACTATGACTATTACAAAAATTGACATGCACTGACCAAATAAACATATAAGACATAAATTATACTAAATTACGACGCTATGTAAATGCAACTAAAACTAATAGAATGTGTATTGTATCTGTTACCATTCAGGAAAATTATAACTTACCGTATAATTACGTTCAATTACTGCGTTTCATTCAACGGTGGTTATAGTTGCGGAAATTAACCCTTGCAGTACCAGTGCTGGTTGGTTCGGAAAACCAACATATTATAATTTTCGTTTATAAATTCGGAAATGTCGAGTCGCGATGCGCACGGTTCCGGGAAGAATGTCAAGGTGCAGAAAAAGGGCAAGAGCTCTAAAGCAAAAATCGAGGAAGTGGTGAATAGTGGTGATGTATCGATAGTGGTCACGGGAGTTCCGGAGGAGATTTCAGTTACGGAGCGTACATTAGCTGGTCGAACTTGCAAGTCATGTAAAGGTCCGGATAGTGACGAGATGGTGCAGTGTGACAATTGCGACAAGTGGCATCACTTTGGTTGTGTAGGAGTAACGGAGGAAGTAGCAGATCATAGTTGGAGCTGTCCAAAATGCGTATCTGCAAAATGGGTTCAACGGTCGGGGTCTACTTCCAGCAAACAAATCTCACCAATATGTGATGCTAAAGACAGCATGAGTACACAAGAACCGAAGACGTCAATCGGATCAAATACAAAAGACCAGCGAAGTTCTGCAGTGGATGTCGTCGGCGGTGCAAGTATCGGCACAGAACCACAGGGTCCGAAGAAGTCCGGCAACAAGGTTCGACAACAGGTCGGTGACAAGGTAGCGGACATCAGTGGTGCGTCGAGTGCTCTGCCGTCTTCTTCGTCGCGAAGGTCATCTAGAACACTTCTGAAGCTTCAAATGCAGAAATTGGAGGAGGAAGAAAAACTTGCTAAAGATTTTCTCGAACGAAAGTATGCCTTACTGGAAGAAGCAGTAAGCGAGAGGAGTTCCAAAACTAGTTCTAAAGCAAGTTCCAGAGCTAGTAGTAGCTTGAGCCGAATACGCGATTGGGTACATGGTAACAATACGCAACGAGAGGGAGATATGCTGAACTACCCCGAAGTATTCGATCCAGAAAGGCATTCTACACAAAACCCGTGTAAATTAGCGATGTTTGATCAGCTGGCAGTACCGAGAGACCATTCATTTTCATCGCGACAGGATCAATGGACAAACGGAGGAACCTATTCGATAAGAGCGGTCTCTAGTGGAGTTAGGCCAACAAACTCGGCTGGTGAAGTCTACAGTCAACGTACATCCGTTGACAGAACAATATTTGCAGCGCAACGAGGTCAAGAAGAGTTAACACGTCAACACGTACGGATAGCAAGCGCCATCGGAGATCCATACGTTTCCGATCATATTCCATATCGACCGTCCTGCTCTAGAAGAGAACCAAGAGTCGACGAAGATTTTGATGACCCATGTCCTCTCTCAAAGAAACAACTGGCTGCGCGTCAAGCTGTATCGAAAGACCTGCCAAGTTTTTCAGGGAATCCAGAAGATTGGCCCATATTTTTCTCGTCATATACCAATACAACAGCCATGTGCGGGTTCACGGATGCAGAAAATGCAGTCCGGTTACAGAAAAGTCTAACAGGAAAAGCGTATGATGCGGTTAAGAGTCGTTTAATGCATCCGTCTAACGTGAAAGGAGTCATGGACACGTTACGAATGAGATTTGGGCAGCCTGAAGCCATCGTCCACTCGCTGGTAGCCAAAATTACAGCCTTACCTTCACTGAAGGAAGACAAACTTGAAACGATTATGGATTTTGCGGTGGAAGTTCAAAACTTTTGCGCCATCGTAGATGCGTGCGAGTTGGAAGAGCATATGTATAATGTGTCGCTGCTGCACCAACTTGTGTCCAGATTGCCACCATCAATAAAACTGGATTGGGCCAGATACCGCTATACGTTACCACGAGTCAATCTGGCAACATTCGGAAACTGGATCTACTCTTTGGCCGAAGCAGCCAGTACTGTAACTATTCCAGCGATTCAAGAATTCAAGCTTTCTCGGAACGATTCACGACCAACCAAGAAAAGTTCTGGATTTTTGAACGCTCATCTGGAATCAAATGAAACAGAACTGAAACCAGACATCGACACTGCTCGATATGATAACGACGGATGCCTAGTTTGCAAGTCTAGCTGCAAAGCCTTGTGGAAATGCAAACAATTTTTGGAATTATCTAGAGACTCTCGATGGGCCGTAGTCCGTGACTTCGATTTGTGTCGACGTTGCCTGGAAAAACACAACGGTGGATGTAAAGCCAAAGCTTGTGGGAAGAATGGTTGTACGCGTAAACACCACGAGTTGCTTCATAACGAAAATCAAAAGAAAAACCAAGCGGATCCCAAGAACGATGAACATCAGCGACAACAACCGTCGACGAGTTCGGCACGACATGAGTGCAATAGTCATCGATCTAGCTCCAGCAGTTCTTTATTTCGTTACCTTCCGGTTGTACTCCATGGAAAAGGGGGGTGTATTCAAACGTTTGCCTTCTTGGACGAAGGTTCAAAGTTGACTCTCATGGATAAAGAACTTGCCGATGAACTTGAGTTGGATGGAGATGAAAGTCCTTTGTATCTTCGATGGACTGGTGGCACCGAGCGATGCGAGAAAGATTCTCGTACTGTTTCTGTCTCGATTGCTGGTAAATTTGCCGGAGCGAAAAGTTTCAAATTACATGATGTGCGGACTGTGCAGGGTCTTCAGCTGCCACGACAATCCTTGGATGCTGGGAAGATGGTGGAACTGTTTCCGTATTTACGGGGCTTACCAATAGAGTCCTATAAATCTGCCCGTCCGCGGATTCTAATTGGACTAAAGCACGCCCACGTGAGCCTTGTGCTGCAATGCCGAGAGGGAAAAGTGGAACAACCAATAGCTATAAAGACGCGATTGGGCTGGACCGTATGCGGTGGAAGCGATAACGAAAACATACCAAATTTGGTGCACTATTCGTTCCATATAGGAGCACGCGACGACCGCTTGGATGAAGACCTGCATCAGGCAATGAAAGAATACTTCGCTTTCGACAGTATGGGAATAGTAAAACCGAGCCAAGCTTTACTTTCCTCAGAAGACCAAAGAAGTAGCAAAATGCTTGAATCGTTAACTCATCTCAACGGCAATCGTTACGAGACAGGTTTGCTATGGCGCTATGATGACATCCGTCTTCCGGATAGCAGGCCTATGCCACTTCGCCGATATCGTCTGCTCGAAAAGCGTATGGCTAATAATCCAGACTTGGTAAAGCCCTGGACCAGAAAATTGAGGACTATATTGCTAAAGGATATATTCGAAAACTATCCAAAGAGGAAGAAGATCGATTCGTTTCCCGGGTCCGGTATCTACCAGTATTTCCAGTGTTCAATCCGAACAAGCCGGGAAAAATACGAATAGTTTGGGACGCGGCTGCTATTATTTTCGGCGTATCATTAAACTCCGTTCTCCTAAAGGGTCCAGATCAGCTTTGCTCACTGTTCTCTATACTACTGCAATTCAGGGAACATCCGATTGGGCTCACCGGTGACATACGGGAAATGTTTCACCAGATACAAATATGTGAACAGGATCGGTCTTGTCAGCGCTTTTCTGGAGAGATGAATCTGGGGAAGCCGCTGTTTTCGAAATGGGTGTCATGACCTTCGGAGCGTGCTGTTCGCCCAGCAGTGCGCAGTTCGTGAAAAAACCTAAACGCGGAAAGATTCATTGGAAAGTATCCACAAGCGGTAGAAGCCATCATTAAACGGCATTACGTAGATGATATGTTAGTTAGTGTAAAGACTGAAAAAGAGGCGACCGACCTGGCACATCAGGTCAGATATATCCACGGTCAAGGCGGCTTTGAGATCCGCAACTGGATAAGCAACTCTCCAGCGGTCCTGCAGTCGTTAGGAGAGGATGATGTGAAAACAAAAAATCTCGATCTTTCAGCCGAGATGACAACAGAAAAGGTTCTAGGACTGTGGTGGTGCACTGAAAAGGATACGTTTACGTACAAAGTAGGGTGGACCCGCTACGACGAGATGCTTCTACAAGGTAAACGGCGGCCCACAAAACGAGAGGTGCTGAGGGTACTCATGTCGATTTTCGACCCTCTCGGCTTGATTGCTCACTTCCTGATTTATCTCAAGGTCCTACTGCAAGAAATCTGGCGCTCTGGTGCCCAATGGGATGAAGAAATTAACGATACCCTATTTGCGAAATGGCAACAATGGTTGGAGTGTTGCCTGAAGTAGAAAGCGTACAAATTCCTCGATGCTATCACATTCGAAATTTTCCCGATTGTGAACTACATACTTTCGTCGACGCAAGTGAAAACGGATTTGCTGCCGTTTCGTATTTGAGATTTTCCAACGGCAATGACGTCGAATGTACGCTCGTAACAGCAAAAACCAGAGTCGCTCCATTGAAATTTCAGTCAATTCCCAGGCTCGAGTTACAGGCCGCAGTTCTCGGAGCGAGACTTGCTCGAACAGTCGCTGAGTCAGTGTCCATCAAAGCAACTCGACGCTGCTTTTGGACCGATTCTCGGGACGTACTGTGTTGGATAAACTCAGATCACCGTCGTTTCACACAGTTCGTAGCGCACCGAGTTAGTGAGCTTCTCGACTCCACGGAAGCAACTGAGTGGCGCTGGGTATCAACTAAGGATAATGTAGCGGACGATGCAACGAAGTGGCAGAGACGTCCCGATCTTAACGCTAACAGCAGATGGTTCAAAGGCCCCGAGTTCCTTTGGAGAAGTGAATCCAACTGGCCACAGCAAATTGGAATCAACATGTCTACACAAGAAGAACTCCGTCCACATCTGGTTGCGCACATCGAATCGACGGCACCTGCAATTTGTCTGACCAACTATTCCAGCTGGAAGCGTCTAACCAACGTTATCGGATTTCTGCTCCGTTTTTCGGCCAATTGTCAACGTAAATTACAGCATCACCCAATCCACACTGGTCCATTGTGTATGGAGGAGCTAAGTGCAGCCGAAAAAATCCTCATACGCCAAGCTCAAAGGGATAACTTCACCGATGAGGTCGCTATCCTAACTCGAGGTCAACAAATCTCACGGAACAGTTCGCTTTATAAATCTACTCCTTTCATCGATGATAATGGGATCCTGCGCATGCGTGGTCGTACTACCGCTTGTCCCTTCATCACAGAAGAAGCGAAAAACCCTATTATCCTACCCCGTGACCACCACGTAACCACTTTAATCATCAGCCACTACCATAACAAATATCATCATCTCAACCAAAACACCGTAGTCAATGAACTTCGTCAGAAGTACTCCAATTCCTCGAGTACGTGTTTCATGTGCCAAGGTGAAACGAAATTGCCAGCGCTGCAAAAACGAACATGCCATGCCGAGCGCTCCCATAATGGCAGATCTTCCCGATGCCAGGTTAGCTGCCTACACTCGACCTTTCACTCACGTGGGAATCGACTATTTTGGGCCAATGGAAGTCGCAGTCGGTTCGTAGAGTTGAGAAACGCTGGGAGTGTTGGCTACATGTATGACTACGCGAGCAGTGCACATTGAGATAGCACATTCGCTCAGTACAGACTCTTGCGTAATGGCTATTCGTAATATGATCGCTCGCCGTGGAATTCCTCGTTACATATACTGCGACCGAGGAACGAACTTTATTGGTACAAGCAGAGAATTGAGCCGCGTCGAGAAGGAGCTCGACCTTGAGACTATGATGAGGGAGTTTATCACTTCAGAAACCGCCTGGTGCTTCAATCCGCCTATGTCGCCGCATATGGGTGGGTGTTGGGAGCGACTTATCCGCAAGTGTAAAGAACAGTCTGAAGTTTCTAAACCTATCACGTCGACCATCAGATGAAGTTCTATGCAACGCCCTGACCGAAATCGAGAACACTCTTAATTCGAGGCCACTTACGCACGTGCCGATTGAAGACATCGCTGCTCCTGCCCTCACCCCTAATCATGTTTTGTTAGGCACTTCAAATGGGTCAAAACCACTCACAATGCTCAACGAAAGTGGTAACAATCGTACGTCAGTGCTGGCGAACTTCTCAGATTATCGCCAATCAGTTCTGGAGAAGATGGGATAGCTGAGTATCTACCGGAGATTACTAGGAGGACAAAATGGTACAATTCCGGTTCGCCATCAGTAAAGATCGGCGACATAGTTGTAATTGTGGACTCAACATTTCCTCGCAACTGTTGGCCTAAGGGCAGGGTGATCGCAACGCGCCCTGGCCGAGATGGAGAAATTAGATCAGCGACGGTGCGGACTGCTGCTGGCGTCTACGAAAGGCCGGTGGTTAAGCTAGCTGTACTAGATGTTATACGCGAGAGAAGTAGTCGACGTACCCCGGGGGAGTGTTGGCAAACCCCTTGTTGCCAGCGCGCACCTTCTATACAGCAACCCTGAACCACACACCTGTTTACGCCGAGATGACAGTAATGCCAAAGGCTGTCAATTGGTGAGTAAACATCCGAAGGAAAACATAAAGAGGAAAGTGAGTTTGCTTATTTTAGTCGTGAATTATTACCTGGAATACGAGTGAATTTCTTTGATTATTTCTATTTCATCATTCTAAAGCCGTGAAGTATTATTATTTAAGGTAATTGCTATATATATTACGAATACCTGAAGTCTAAAAACTAGTGGTTCTATAATAGGCGAATTTGATGTTCCTGTGACAGTGGTCATAACCATAAACCTATTGAATAAGTTGCAATTCTGCATCAACTGCAACGGTAAGGAACTATTTGTAGAGGTTTTTTCAATAGCTAATAATGAATTAACTATCCAGTATCCCAAACCGCTGCAAACCTACGACCCGAAGACTACGACTCAAACTGACTAGCTAGGGGACTAAACGTAAGTGAACTATGACTATTTACAAAAATTGACATGCACTGACCAAATAAACATATAAGACATAAATTATACTAAATTACGACGCTATGTAAATGCAACTAAACTAATAGAATGTGTATTGTATCTGTTACCATTCAGGAAATTATAACTTACCGTATAATTACGTTCAATTACTGCGTTTCATTCAACGGTGTTATAGTTGCGAAAATTAACCCTTGCAGTACCAGCGCTGGTTGGTTCGGAAAACCAACACAGTTCATGAAAACATGAGCACTTTTCATGTATTTAGATGCCTGTCATTTATGATTTCGATTTTGGTGCTAAAAAGTGGCAAAACGAGTCATGAAATCATGACGCAGGATCCCTGAATCATGAACTCATTTCATGAAACAGGCATTATACGTCAATTGAGATCCCCAGTTTATAGTTTCCATTGTAAACAAATAAAATGAAGATTAAAATAGTTACGGTTTTTGTGCCGGTAGTTTCGTAATAAACCGTGAAACATTCCAAAAACGGCAACATAACGAGTGCCACATCTTCAGCAGGAACGCTTACATTCGTTTGGTTAGGTTTGTACGCAAAATGTTGTTTCGAGCATCAATTGAATTGGCAAATTGTCCCTGGGCTCACAAAAATGGCTGGTGGATTACATGAGTGATGGAACACTTTTTAACGACGCGGATGTTGAAGGTGGAACTGAACATTCGGCCACCGAAGGACTTTTTGTGAGCTGCTCTGTTATGAGATGTGAGGAATGCATCACTTCCAAACAGTTAAAATCGCCGACGAGCTTGTCTAGCAAAATCTTTGCTCGAAGTCAAACATCACCCGGTTCTGCATAATCAGGAAGAAGTAAGTACACTTTGGAACAATGTGGGAACTCACGGAAATTTCGCCAAGAATGTCATCGATATGATGACATGATTCCGAAGAACTTAAACTTTTTCAAAAACAAAACTTTTTATAATTTCACTAGAAAACATCACCGATCGCCATGAGACACGTTGACTAAGGTAAAGAAAATAACAGTTAGATTTGTGTAACGCCCTGAGCATACGAATTCTCGCATAATAGTCACGATTTCATGACTTTAGTCATGATATCATGAAACAGAAAATTTTATGAATCATGACTTTTTGTTCATTGATTCCAGGAACGGATTTATTCCGTGCAGATATAAACCTTTCGAGAAACGTTTCCTGCATTTGTTTGTTCCTAGAAATGACCATTTTCGGATCCCAGGGACGCTCAAAGGACTAATTTGTCTTACATCTGTACCAAGCATATGGAAACCATTTAGTGGACTCTTATGTTTAATCCCTTATTTTTGAGAATTGAAACGGTTTAATATCCAACAAATCTGTTGGCGCAAGAATGGGGACTGCTACCCTACTCGTAGTAGCAGAAAGCAACCAACAAACAATTGATTGGCATTTGCCAAATATCTGTGTCTCTCCCTTTTTCTTAAATTCGCTTTTCGTAATACTTTCTGGGCCTCCTGCCTTTTGAGTTGTCGAATTTATAACCTCCAATATCAGAAACAAAATATAGTAGTTAAGTATACGAAATCAATTTGTTAAAAGCAACACGCGTTGTTTAAGCCCGTCCCGAATTTCCGAAAGTTTTACCGGTTTTTTGTCCGCCTTGTGATCCGTTTTCGCGCGCTTCTTTGAACCTCACGCTTACATATGGTCTTTCAAGCCGTATCACAAAGTCTTCGCCGCAAACCGCGTAGTCTGTGACCGGTAGAGCCCGTGAATTGGCCCCGTCGCTGCCGTTCGGCCCCGAGCGCTTCTGCCATTTGGCATAATACGTGGTGTACAACAAGCAGCAAGTGCGGATTGTGCCGGACAGTAACTTTTGTTGAACAACAAGTTCGTGGAATCCACCAGGATGGATAAGCTAATTCACGAAAATAAATCGCTCGAACCGCGGTAGAAACGTATTTTCGGATGCGGTGGGACAAAATAAGGCCAGAAGAGGCCGAAGAAGTCGATATTCAAATCGAGCTAGACGCTTTGAGTGATGTGTGGGCTGCATTCGGTACAATAAGAAGATTCGAGACATTAGTGAAGTTGACGAAGCTTACGATGACGCAGTGTACCGCGTTTTGAAGCATTGAAGAATCGTTTATTGAAACTGGCTGCCGGCCTTAGTTTTTCGGCCGTCTCGTACACAGTAATGCTACAGCATCTCCTCTCTCGGACCTCAAGCTGCTAGGATGAATATGCCCATTTTCAGAGAGAATTATCTAGATAGTATCCTTCAACAGCTTGGCTCATCAAAACTCATCGCAACCTTTTAAAAACTGCACCTCAAACCCGAGGTGCTACCATATTCGTCGCCACGAACCCTCCATTTTTGCAATCTTTGTAACTAACAAAGCCATCATATATCTACCAATGAGGTAAGTTCATTCACATGAATTACGTTCTCGCCCACGTCATTAGAAGGCGACAAGTTAGATTGTTGAGAACTTTTGAGCAAACACTATTCTAAATGCGGCCTACAAAGTATTGTACCAGATCATCTTCCGTCGTCTGTCATCTGTAAGTAAACGAGTTCCTAGGAAGTTATCAAAGCTGCTTCGTTGACGGCCGATCGACATCGGACCAGATCTTTACTGTACGGCAACGCATTCACCTTTCATCGATTTTAACCGGCATACCTACAGTATCGGCCGCGTAGAGCTATGAAAATCATGGCCGAGAACAGCTTTCCCGGGAAGCTCACGAGACTGATAAGAGTAACGATGGAAGGTGTGCAAAATTGTGTGAAGGTTTCAGGCAACATTCCAGTTTTCGTCTGGATCCCGCCGGGGGACTACGACAAGGTGATAGACTTTCGTGCCTGTTTTCAATAAACACCTATTAGTTACTCGGAGAGCCGGGCTTAAAAGCTAGGGGTACGATTTTTACACGATCCAGTTCAATTTGTTTTCTTCTCGGATGATATGGACATTGTCGCCGAACATTTGAAAAGATGGCAAACCTGTACACCCGCCTGAAACATGTGGCAGCAAAGTTGGACTGGCGGTGAATGTGACTAAGACAAAGTACATACTAGCTGGTTGAGCGAACGCGACAGGGCTTCGCCTAGGTAGCAGTGTTACGATAGACGGGGAATACGTTCGAGGTGGTCGACTAGTTCGCCTATCTTGCAAGATGGATCATTGCTGACGGCTGACAATAATGTTAGCCGTGAATACAGAGGCGCATCATCAGAGGAAGTTTGGCCTAGTATTGCTTCTACAAGAAGCTGTGGTCAAAAAAAATCACACCCGCACCAAATGTACCATGTACAAACGATCATAAAGCCGGTAGCCTTCTACGGCACTATGGGCCACAAATCAAAATTTTCGCGACAAAATTCCAAACACCTCCTGTATGAAACAAAAATCATCCTAAAAGTAGTACAAACTTGAGAATGCACGAAAAGTCATGTTTGGGACGAGTAAGATGCATTTTGTATTGAATTGACAATATTTGTAAGGATTATGAACATTTGGAAAAATATGTTATTTAGGGCATTATTAATTTCATATTCGCTCATATTTCATGCTACAAAATAAATGGTACATTTTTAAGGAAATGATTCATACATTCCAAAAAATTTGAAGATACACTATAAAGTTTCTCAGAATAGTTTGAAAAATACCAGAAAAATGTTGAGCTGTCAAAAAAAACTACAAATTGAACTTTTAACCTTCACTTTTTTGCAAAGCTTCATAGTTGTTTGGAATACATTGGCAACTGTTTATTTAATATATTTATTGGTTACTCGACAGTACTGTTTCCGCACATAAGAGCTCTGTAGGTTGGATCACTGCGAGTGGTACTTCTTCATACGGAACACTATCGAGAATTCATGGGTAACTGTAATTTATTACACTGACTGAAACGACGTATATTTGTTACACAAACTGAACATCAAACTGTATTTTGCACAAACAATTACTTAACTTGGATTAACTATGATATATTGGAATGATAATGATTGATTCTTACTGCGTGCGCGTTTCTTACTGTGAGTCACTTGTACGGATAATCAAAGGACTATCAAGGACTATTAACTGATCTTAAACTGCTATGGCGATTTTTATAGGATTTCCAAGTATATATACATTTTTAGATGAACAAACATTGCAAGTAACTGAATTATAAAGAAATACCGAATACATAGAATTTCACATACAAGCATAAAGGATTATGGCGCGAAATCAAACACTGATGTAGTTATGTCGACTATTGTAATGGAGCTACTACCAAGTAGGTACAGTCCAAACTCATTTATCCCGATTTATGCGTAAACAAGTACATTAGCATTTAATTCATCATTGCCACTACTAAAATTTTATAACGCACAGTTTCCACTGTACATAACCTATGATAAAGACATACAATCATCAGAGAGTATAAAGGAATGGTCACAAAATGGAATTAGGTAATATGAATTACATTTTTGTGGAAGCTATGTAGTTTTTAAAATGTGACAATTTGTATTGTTTGAAGCGTTTCAATCAAAATCACTTTCGAAACATTATTGTCAGAAATATTTTAGCTGTAATGAAGGCCTTACTTGATGTGTTAAAACATCAGAGCATCTGATTCACACCAGCTTATGGAAAAAGGATACATGATTGACGTGCAGCAAATTATTATATACGAATCATGATTTTTTGTCCAGATCACGTATTTGATTGATTTTGAAATTGAAATGCATCAAGTAGGATTCCCAATTTCCTTTCTTTTTAACGAAATTAGATGATCCGTTAATGCCTATAATATAGTTCTCCCGACAACATAATGTTTGAGTTGCCGATATTGCTGGCAGCAATTTTAATGGATTCAAAGGTTTTTATTTAATTTTTATTTCCTTCATTGATGGTTGTTGACCTGGCTGTTTAATGCTGTCTTTTAATTTTTATACAGTATTTAAATGAAATTCCAGCGTAGTATAACAAGATAGTACAGGAGGTTGATTAAGCAATCTTTTATGATTTTTTTTCATTACATTTTTATTTTTTTATAATCTATTAGAACATATAAATTCACTCTTAGTAAATGTTTAAACTTAAAAACAGACAGATTTCCGATGTTTCTTTTTGATTTTTTAAAATTTGGTAAGATGTTATACCAATGATTCGATCTTGGTTGAAAACAATTAGCTGAGTTTATGTAATTATTTTTTAGAAAATTTCTACTAAATGTTCTATTGAAGCCATGGAGATTTTACAAAAACATAGAAATTTCAATCGTTTCATATTTTTCTAAAAAGTCTGTTATCTTTACCTGGACGTGTCCAGAAACCACGCATAAGTCCCTATATTGGGAACCTCAAACAGATTCCTCTGTTATGGTCTTATCATATCATACAAGTCATAGTCTCCGAAGAAAATTATTAAAAAATATTATTTTTTTAAATTTTTCAACCGGTTCAACCTAGATTCTGAATGTCACATAGTTCATGAACGGAAAGTTGCCCAAAAGTAGTGGATTTTAACTGGTTCAGTATACCATCAATCTTATTTGATTGTTAAATGTTTGAACAGTAGCCAAGCTAAAATATAGGAATTAAAAAATCGACTAAATTATCGCATGTGCTTGAACCGATGTATCTCGGCCATCCGCAAATATATGCAAAACTTTTGGTAGCACATGAAAGAGTGGAGCTTAGGCTTCCACCTCGAACTGGTTGCAAGTCGAATACGGTAGAATACCTAAACTTTTACGGTGAACTAGTAAACATATATTAAATTTTACTGGTACGTTATAAAGTTAATGCTAAAATTTAAAATTTACGTTATTTTTATACCAGACATATAAAATGCACTTAATTTGCTTTCCAAAAATGTACACATAATTATTTTCCTTGCCATTTTTTCCCCTTAAACCAATTTTTGTTATGATAGGCTGAAATTCTAGTTTTTTCAGTTCAGACAATATTGACCTCCATAAAGTGCAATGAAATAATGTTATTAATCAAATAAGATAGTTGGTATGCAATCACACATGTTCTCATAATGATAAATTTATCTCAATAATTCATTTTATAGAAAAAAGGTTTTTGGACTTTTGTCGGCGAAATTTTGATTTCTGGCCCATAGTGTACGGGCATAAAACGTGAACCGTGCTCGAGGAGGACTTGCAAGCACTTGGGGTCTTCGAACGTCGGGTGCTTAGGACGATGTTTAACGGTGCGTGGCGGCGAAGGATGAACAACGAGCTCGCCCAGTTCTACGGCGAACCCAGAATCCAGAAGGTTGCCGAAGCTGGAAAGATACGATGGGCTGGGCATATTGCAAGAATGCCGGACAGCAACCCTGCAAAGATGGTGTTCGCTTCGGATCCGGTTGGTACAAGAAGGTGTGGATCGCAGCGAGCTAGGTGGGCGGATCAAGTGCGTATCGATTTGGCGAGCGTGGGACAGAACCGAGGATGGGGAGATGCGAGCCGAGCTTTGTGGCGTGAAATTGTTGATTCAGTGTTATCTGTTTAGATGTTAACTAAATAAATGAAATAAATATTTATTATCATCCAAAATTCTGGGGGAGCTGGGTGATTCTGGGAAGATGTGAAGATGCAGAGGTATATTCGGTCTCTTAAACAATGTTTGTCTACTACATTCCTTTACATTCCCGATGACCGTAGGGAAGCTGAGAAGCAGGCTCTGTCCTCGTTAGGGACGTAACGTCAAAAAACAATAAACGTATAATTGAGCAATTACTTCACATGACACCGCCAAACCATCCGGAAGACGTTCATCAAAAAAACTAAACCGCGAATGAGGTGTCAATTGTTCAAGGTTAGGTCATCAATTTGCTACACATTTTTTAACCATTTAATTCGCGGTTACATCAACCCAATCCGAAACCCAATCGTCATAGCTTATTGAGGGGCAATAAAAGTACAAAAAACCGAGCCCAATTTGATCCGCCACCTTCCTCCACGTTTCCAGTAGAGTGCGTTCATCTTGGTGGAATTGGCTCGTGGAATGCGTTGGTGGGTTCACCGCGCGAAGGTCATCGTTTTACGTTATTTAGCTATTGCGGCGCAGCCACATGCCAAAGACAATTAGTAGCTCTAGCAGCAATTCGCATCGAACAATAGCCCCCGCCAAGAAGACGGATTAAAGGTAGAGCGCGAGCGCACAAGCCATTAATGCCCTGGTGAATGCAGTCGCTTAGCTACCTATAGGAGTTGGAGCTACCAAACCATAACGTACCTTACACACTACTGAATTGCTCGGAAGCAATGGTCGAACAAGGAGGAAAAAACTAACCCACCATTAACGAAAAGTGGGTGGCGGAGGTGATGGATTTGAGCTGAGGTTTACGGCTTAGTGTAAATCGAGAGATTATTGTCTAAAGGTGCGAATTGTGGGATGTGAATCGCTGAATCGAATTGGAAGAATGTAAGATACGTCATAATTTTGGTTTTAATTGCCCAGAACTAAGAATGCTGAAAAAGTCTAAGGCTTCGAAAAACGAAAAAAAGGTTTTCAAATCTCTATGATTAGCTTCTTAAAACGCTGTGCAGAAATTTATTTACATTTCTACTGTGATGAGGTTCCAAGCTTTGGGGTACATTTTTAAGCTACTGCGAAAAACACTCCGGAATTCCGTGAAAAGTTTCCCAAGGTCCGGGTAACCTTTCCAAAGATCTAATGACAAACTTTCTTGTCTCCTGATAGTATGATTTTCAGGCTCTTGGTCAAAAGCTCTCAATACAACTGATAAAAAGCATTCCATATTTCTGACAAGATGTTCTCAAAGCTTCTGATTAGAAGTTTTCCAAGATGTTTCTAAGTAGAATTTTTTTACATTTTTGTTGATAATCTTTCTTGGCTATTACTTAGAAGCTTTCCTAACTTTCGTTGAGAAGATTTCCAAGCTTTGGTGGAGAAACTTTCCGAGGTTTTATTGAGAAGCGCTTCAAGTTTCTGTTGAGAAGCTTCAGTTGACAAGTTATACGAACTTCTGTTGGAAAGCTTTTCAAACCTCTGATGAGAAGCTTCTGCTTAGAGGGTTTCCAAGTTTCTGTTGGGAAGCCTTCCAAGCATTTGCTGAGAAGCTTTTCAGGCTTCTGTTGAAATGCTTTCCATGTTTAGGCTGATAAGCTTTACAATCTTTTGCTGAGAAGATTTCGAAGTTTCTGTCGATAAACTTTCTAAGCTTTTGCTGTGAAGCTATACAAGCTTCAAAAACTTCTTCAAAAAGTTTTCCAAACCTCTGCTGAGAAGCTTTCTTTGTTTCTGATGGGGAGATTTTAAAAAACTTGTGCTGAGAATCATTCTAACCTTCTGCTAAGAAGAATTCCATATTTCTGCATGTTTCTGATGAGATGCTTTTCAAGCTTCTGTTGTAAAACTGTCCATGCGTCTTGAAGAAGTTTTTCCAGCTACAGGGAGAAGCTATTCCGGCTTCTGGGAGAAGCTTTTCCAGCTTCTGGGAGAATCTTTTCCAGCTGGGAGAAGTTGTCCAAATTCTGGGAGAAACTTTGTAAGCATTAGGTAGAAGCTTTTCCAGCTTCTCACAGAAGCCTTTCCAGCTTCCAGATTCTGGGAGAAGCTTTTCCAGCTTCTTAGAAAAGCTTTTTCTTATTCTGCGAGAAGTTTTCCCATCTTCTTAGAGACACTTTTCCAACTTTTGTGAAACGCTTCTTCAGCTTTTTGGCGAAGGTTGCCAAGCTTCTGGGAAATGCTTTTCCAGCTTTTAAGAGAAGCTTTTGTCAGATTCTGTGAGACGCTTTTCCAGCTACTGAGAGAAGTTTTTCCAGCTTCTGGGCGAAGCTTTTCCAGCTTCTGGGAGAAGCTTTCCAGCTTCTGGGAGAAGCTTTCCAGCTTCTTCGAGAAGCTTTCCAGCTTCTTCGAGAAGCTTTCCAGCTTCTTCGAGAAGCTTTCCAGCTTCTTCGAGAAGCTTTCCAGCTTCTTCGAGAAGCTTTCCAGCTTCTTCGAGAAGCTTTCCAGCTTCTGGGAGAAGCTTTCCAGCTTCTGGGAGAAGCTTTCCAGCTTCTGGGAGAAGCTTTCCAGCTTCTGGGAGAAGCTTTCCAGCTTCTGGGAGAAGCTTTCCAGCTTCTGGGAGAAGCTTTCCAGCTTCTGGGAGAAGCTTTCCAGCTTCTGGGAGAAGCTTTCCAGCTTCTGGGAGAAGCTTTCCAGCTTCTGGGAGAAGCTTTCCAGCTTCTGGGAGAAGCTTTCCAGCTTCTGGGAGAAGCTTTCCAGCTTCTGGGAGAAGCTTTCCAGCTTCTGGGAGAAGCTTTCCAGCTTCTGGGAGAAGCTTTCCAGCTTCTGGGAGAAGCTTTCCAGCTTCTGGGAGAAGCTTTCCAGCTTCTGGGAGAAGCTTTCCAGCTTCTGGGAGAAGCTTTCCAGCTTCTGGGAGAAGCTTTCCAGCTTCTGGGAGAAGCTTTCCAGCTTCTGGGAGAAGCTTTCCAGCTTCTGGGAGAAGCTTTCCAGCTTCTGGGAGAAGCTTTCCAGCTTCTGGGAGAAGCTTTCCAGCTTCTGGGAGAAGCTTTCCAGCTTCTGGGAGAAGCTTTCCAGCTTCTGGGAGAAGCTTTCCAGCTTCTGGGAGAAGCTTTCCAGCTTCTTCGAGAAGCTTTCCAGCTTCTTCGAGAAGCTTTCCAGCTTCTGGGAGAAGCTTTCCAGCTTCTGGGAGAAGCTTTCCAGCTTCTGGGAGAAGCTTTCCAGCTTCTGGGAGAAGCTTTCCAGCTTCTGGGAGAAGCTTTCCAGCTTCTGGGAGAAGCTTTCCAGCTTCTGGGAGAAGCTTTCCAGCTTCTGGGAGAAACTTTCCCAGTTTATGGAAGAAGCTATTCCAGTTTCTAGGAAAAGCTTTCTCAGCTGCTGGAAAAAGCTTTCCAAGCTTCTGGGAGAAGCTTTTCCAGCTTCTGAGAGAAGCTTTTCCATTTTCTGGGAGAAGCTTCCTCAGCTTCTGGGAGAAGATTTCCCTGCTTCTGGGGGAAGCTTCCCCAGCTTCTGGGAAAGGCTTTTTCAGCTTCTGGGAAAGGCTTTTCCAGCTTCTGGGAGAAGCTCTCCCAGCCTCAGAAATATTTTTTTCAGCTTCTGGGAGAAGCTTTTACAGCTTCTGGGAGTAGGTTTTCCGGCTTCTAGAAGAATCTTTTATCTTTTCTCTTGGAGAAGCTTTTCCAGCTTTTGGGAGAATCTTTTCTAGCTTCTGGGTAAACTTACCCAGCTTTTGGAAGAAGCTTAATCTACTTATCGGAAATCTCTTCTAACTTCTTGAAAAAAAACAAGTATCAGGAAGAATCTTGAAAAGAGTTTTTGGATTTTTCAGAAAATTATCAGGATTAGCTGAAAACTTTTTATGGAATTTGAATGAATACCTGTAGGAATCCTTGGAGAATTTGCCTAACTATGTTCTCAAGAAGAATTCTCGGGTGAATCCCAAGCGAAACACATAAAGAATTTTGTGGACAAGCTTCCAAATGAACCTGTATCAGAATTTAAAGAAATATCCCTCAAAACTTGAAGGACTAATGATAATCTCTGACTGGTAATCACTGACAGAACTCTCTTTGATGCTTGGAGAAATCCTTTGAGAAATATTTGAAGGTATTCAAACCATATATCGAAAGTGATTTTTGGAGACCAAAAAAAATCTGAAGGTGCCGGTGAATAATTGCGTAAAAGAATAGAGTAGAGTAGATAGGGCTGAAATTAGGGAACAATAAAAAACAAATGTGTGAAATTCCCAATGTTTCCTGACTTTTGTGAGAGACTTTACATCACTTGTTGAAGTCCTTGCATTTAATTAGGAGTGTTTCTGAACCTGTGCTTAAAACTACGTTTCTGAAAAGTGGGTCCGCTAACACTGACCATCTAAAAAGCTCGCTAAAACGAGCACCTTACAGCGAGCTATTTTTCTGTAGTTAGCAAGGTTGAGAAACAGTGCCTTTAAAGCTTTCCGAATATCCAGTTTCTGCTAAGAAGCTTTCCAAGCTTGTGATGACAAACTTCTCCAAGATATTTTGAGAATCTTTGAAGGATTTTGCTGGTAAGTTTACCCGGTTTCTGTAAAGTGCTTCTCATGTTTCTCTAAGAAGCATTAAATGCTTTTGTGAATAGTTTTTTAGCTTTTGCTAAGTTATCCAACACAGGCAAGCAGCTTATCAAGATTATGTGGTGAAAAACAAACTACATTCAAAGATCTTTCCAGCCGATGACTTGTGAAAACTTAACCAAAAATTTCTATAAAGGTCGTCTAAGACCACATAATTTAAATCGTATATTTGAATGGTTAATTTGCACTAAATGTCAAAGACCACTTATTTTTGAAATGTCTTTTCTCACTCAGCAATCAATAATTCCATTCAGTATAAAATAACTACAAACAAATAACTTTTCCAGTAAGCAATCCACTTTTGATAGTTGGAGTGCATTCCTATATCTCTTTCAATCCTTTAATGAAAGGGACTTCCCTTGCTCCCATCTCTTATCCTAAAAATGCTCTCGATTGTTGTGCTTTTGCTTCAAGTGGGGATAATGGTTTCGTTACTCCAGTTAGTCCTCCAGAGGAAAGCTTTGGTGAAATTGAAATCGTTCATCCTGAGCACCAACCTACGGTTAGAGAGTCCAACCTCACAATTTGATAATGGTGTGTAAACAATAATTTCATTGTCTAAACGTGAGCAAAAGTGCCTACTGTCATGATGATGGTGAATAAACTTCTACCGAAATCCATTACAAAAAAGGTACTACAAGACCGGAAGTTGATCTCTATCGTCCAGACGCATCCTTCATCAAATGAAACCCTTTGCCTAGGAGAATAGGTGCTCTGTCAACGAAACAGTCCTTCCATATGGGGAGTGGTTTCCTTTTCCTCACAATAAACCGTTATTATGTTACCCGACTATCTCGTCGCATCCGTTTGTCTGCCTAAGGGACGACGACGTGGACGACAAACACGATGCGGAAATTTAATTTAATCACAGTTCCCAAGTCGGGTTCAACCATCCGCCGCAACAACCCGAGCCGGAATGGATAACTTGAAGTTATATATGCCTTGCATATTGTAATACTATACCACAATTTGGTACTATTATGGTATTGAAACAATTGTTTAAAACAATTGATAATACCTAAGTGAGATAAAGCTTAAAGCTTATATTGAGGATTTCTTAAAAAAAATCACTTTAATTAAAATATGCATCATGTCTTATTTAGATATTGCAATCCAAATATCAGTAAGATATTCGCATGAGATATTATTACCTCTTGCGCAAGGCTCTTTGATACCTTGTTCAGATAATAAATATTGGAAGTTAGCTGATACTGAATACCATAATTTGGTATCATGTAGCAACTTTATCCTGTTCGGGAACAGCAGGACTGCAATGACAACGCGAGTAAGTTTAGGGATGGTAAATGTAGGGTAAGTGTTCCCTTAGTTGTGGGTGTTCCTATAGTTGCGGTATTGCCGTTCCCGCTGTTTTTATTACCTTAACCACAGAACCGACACTGCCAATCGACGTATTGGCTTGTTGATACACGGAATAGCTGAAAAGAACGTTTAAATTGCTTTAAAACTGATGAAATATCAC